>NC_025699.1:1804461-1825603 GCF_000633955.1 Camelina sativa | reverse complement strand
GATCATCCTAACACTGCCAAATTCATCGGTTGTTGCATCGAGGGTGGAATGCATCTCGTTTTCCGGTTATCTCCTCTTGGAAGCCTAGGCTCTCTCCTCCATGGTTCGTATGTTCACCCCTAAACTTAAATGGATAGATCGGACATTTTCAACTTATCTATCCTTAACGCGCAGTTTAATTATCTCAGGACCATCGAAAGATAAGCTGACTTGGAGCAGACGTTACAAGGTGGCGTTAGGAACAGCAGATGGACTAATGTATCTTCATGAGAGTTGTCAAAGACGAATCATTCATCGAGACATCAAAGCCGATAACATTCTTCTCACCGAAGATTTTCAACCGCAGATTTGTGATTTCGGGTTAGCCAAATGGCTTCCCAAGCAATTGACGCACCATAACGTTTCCAAGTTCGAGGGAACATTCGGGTAACTATTTTAGGAAAACATTTATACGTTTTATTGTGCGGTTCAATGAAGAATTTGGTTTCGACAATGTTTTAGGTACTTTGCACCAGAATATTTCATGCATGGAATTGTGGACGAGAAGACTGATGTTTTTGCCTTTGGAGTTCTCCTCTTGGAGCTCATAACCGGTCATCCTGCTCTTGACGAGTCTCAGCAGAGCCTTGTCTTATGGGTGAGTATAAAGACCGGTTTGACATTTAGACTAAACCGGACCGGTTCACTGTCAATTCGACATTCCTTTTTATCAGTCTGGTACGAGTTATATATGTTTCCTTTTCTCTTATATGGTCACAGGCTAAGCCATTGCTAGACAAAAAAGCGATAAGAGAACTGGTGGATCCATCGCTTGGAGATGAGTATAACCGAGAAGAGCTAATCCGGTTAACTTCCACGGCTTCTTTATGCATCGAGCAGTCTTCTCTTCTACGACCCAGGATGAGCCAGGTACAATTTAAATCTATCCCGGTTTAGGTTTAAATCCGTCCTGGTTTAGGTTCTCAAGTTTACTTGTCCTTTTTGTGATTTACCATCTACTGGTTAAGTCCGGTTTAAACGTTATGTAGATGCTGGACATTTGAATCTGGTTTGATCGGTTAAATTACTTTTGACATATGTGTTTCAGGTTGTGGAGTTATTACTAGGACAAGAAGATGTGGTTATGACTCCAAAAGAAGCCAAGAGAAAGATGATGCAACGAACGTATTCTGAAGAATCGTTAGATAGTGTAGAATATAACTCAACTAAGCACTTTCGAGATCTTGATCGCATTCGTGAGATTGCTTTAGCTTCTTGAAATTCAACAAGAATACCTAATAATAGTATAATACTATTCTTGGTTTTTTTTAATCATTGGAGAATGTAAATTATGAAAAAATTACCAAAAAAAAAAAAAAAAAAAAACTAGAGAATATGGATGTAAACAAACAGAAACAAACCGGTTCACTTCCTCTTAAATTCGGTTTATAAAGCACATTCATATATATGTTTACAATTGAACCGAAAAGACTAAAATCACGTGGGAGTCACGTGTTAGATTGACGAAAAATATCTAAAATCAGATAAAGATAATTTTATATCTTAAAATCTGGGCCATGAATTTTGAATTTTGCAAACTTACCCCCAAAAGAAAAGAAAAAAACGTTTCGTCTCTCTCAAAACGAGTCTGAGTCTGACCATCGAAATCCCCAAAAACCCTAATCTCCGTCACCACTTTCGAGAATCCGCAAAAACCAATGGTGGCTAAGAAGAAAGCGTCGCGTAACAGTAACGAAACCGCTACTAATGATAACCCGAAAGCACCCGAGGCTGACAAGAAAGCCACGGCGGCGCTCCTCAGTCGTCAGTCTTCCATGGAAGAACACGATTCTTCCGAGGAGAGGTTCAAGAACTTGAAGTCTCTCAACGAGATGCTTCTCAAACAGACTATGGAAAAGAGAAATCAGATCGATTCGCTCGTTCACGCTAAAGACGAGTTGGAGACCGAGTTGGCTCGTTTCGCGTCGGAGAAAATGGGTTTGTGTGGCGAGTTGGATCAGGTGAGTGATGAGAATTTCGGTTTGAAGATTGAGTTAGGTTTGGTTGTTGATTTTGTTGAGAGCCGGTTTAGAGAGATGGGTGTTGGAGTTGAGAGGTTGATTAGGGATGGAGAGAGCGAGATTAGGGTTTTGAAAGGGGAAAGAAATGAGCTTATGGGTAAGGTTGAGATGGAGAAGGAAGAGATTAGGAAGGTCTGTGATGAGAGGGACTTTATCAAGAACCGGTTTGATTTGCAGAGTGAGGAAGCGAATCGGTTGAAGGAGTGTGTGGTTCGGTTGGAGGAGAAAGAATCTGATTTGGAGATTGTGATTGGGAAATTGAAATCTGAAAACGATAAATTGGTGAAGGAGAGGGAGATGAGAGAGGAGTTGATTGAAGTGGTAAACAAGGAGAAGTTTGGTTTGGAGAAGACAATTGAGGATGGGAAGAAGGAGATTGATGGATTGAAGAGTGAGATTGAAGCGCTATTGAGTGAAAAGAATGAGATGGAGAGTGTAAAGATCGAACAGAAAGGAGAAATCTTGGAGTTGGAGAAGAAGCTAGACAAGTTGAATGAGACTGTGCAGAGTTTGACAAAGGATGAGAGGGTTTTGAAGGATCTAGTTATCAGTTTGGAGAAGAATCTTAATGAGTCTATGGAGAAAGAGAGAAGAATGATTGTGGAAATTGATGCATTAGGGAAAGAGAAGACTGTCAAGGAATCTGAGCTTAAGAGGTTAGTGGAGGAGAAGAATTCAGTAGAGAAACAGATGGACATGGTCAATATGCAGTCATCTGATAAGGAGAAGTTGATTGACCAGTTGTCTCGGGAGAAGATTGAGCTTGAGGAGCGTGTTTTTAGTCGGGAGGTAAAGCTTGATGAGCTGAATCAAAAGGCTGATGAGCTAACGCATGCTGTTGCTGTGCTACAAAGGGATTGTGATGATCAAACCGAAATTAACGATCAGCTTAGCTGCAAAGTTGGTCAGCTAAGCGATGCCATTGTGGAAGTTGAGCTCAAGAAAAAAGAAGCTGATAAGGCACTTGAGGAGGAGAAGAGACATGGAGAGGATCTTAAAGCAAAGGTTTTAAAATCAGAGAAGATGACTGAGACAACTAGTGAAGAGCTTGAAAAAATTAAGATTGAGTGCGAGAGGTTGTTTACAGCGAAGAATGATTTGGAGAGTCAATCTGAATCATTGAAAAGCGAAAAGGCTATAGTTGAAAAGGAGCTTGTACAGCTCAAAAAAGCTATGGATGCTCTGAAAGCAGAACTAGAATCCGCTAGAATGGATGCAAAACGCAGCTTGGTGATGGTAAAGAGTGTTGCATCTATGCTGTCTCAATTAGAGAACCAAGAAGATAGATTGATTAGTAGCGAGCAACAGAAGCGAGAAAATGGAACAGAGTCATATGTTGTGGAGCTAGAGTCGATAGAGAAAGCATTCAAAAACAAAGAGGACATAATCGAGGAAATGAAGAAAGAAGCTGAGATCATGAAGCAATCAACGGAAGAGGCACACAAGAAGCAAAACTTCTGGACTCTCGTTTCTTCAGTAACTACAGTTTTTGCTGCTGCATCTTTTGTCTATGCTGCTAGGACTAGGACTAGGACTCGCTAGACAGTCTCAGAATGGTTTTTGCCACGTAACCACTATAATGAGTCATGACATTTATCTCATTTTCGAGTTTAGTCTGAGTATCATGTGAGTTTTTACTCATACCTTGCAAATAATGTTGTTTTAGGTCTCAACAAACTATAATATGGAATATAATGTTTCTCCCTGAGATGTATATATTTGTGCATCTATTGAAATGTTTTTTTTGGACTTGTGAGCTGGCCTCTGTCTCTGAGTAACCAAGCAAAAAGGTCTGGAGTTTAAGACTTCAGAGACTTTTGGTTTATGATGGAAGTTTACTAGAACAAGAAGTTGAAAATTCCATGAATATACACCGATTTGTAGAATGTACAAGGATTATGTTAATAGTAATCCAAAGGCAAGTATATTCTTCATGTAATGTTCTCTTTTGTGAAAACAGTTTTGCATACTCTTTGGTCAATTTCTACATATGGTCTTAAATTAAGGTGGACACCACTTCTTCTGTACATTTTTTCTGTTTATTGTCTTATTGGGCAAAACTAATTTTCCTCTCGTTTTTCTTGTTTCCTCAAGCTTTAGCTGTTTCTCATCATTGCACAAAAGATTCCTCACATGTAGAAACAAAAACCCTTCTATACTTTTTTGGCTTTTTGAAACACAGAATTATTCTTTGTTTTTTTCGTTGTTAACAATAACATTAGAATTGAAATAAACTAAGGGTTAGTATAACATTCACTCGTATTTAACAGCATTTATACATGCAATGCTTCTTTTAGTAAAAACCATAGAGTACAACCAAAAAAAAGAGCAACAAATACAATACAATACAAACCCTACATTTACCAAATATCACTACAATTTTGTATATAAAGGCTATAAGACTAAAAGCTAAAAAGCCAAACATTACAGACGAAAAAAGAAGATGAGAAAATATAGTACTTGTGCTCTGTTCCTTTTTTAAGTCTTCCGAACACTTCGCTGTTCTTCTACAGGCTTCAACGTTTCATAATCCAGCGTTTAAAAACAGTCACAAACCGCCCACACACTTAAGATACTAAACACTAAAACAAAACTAACCGAGAGAACATCTCACCTGTTTGTTAGTTTGAAAGACTTGTTGGCTCTGTTAAAATAGCCCTCCTTTCTTTAACACCACCGCGTTAACATATCATTCTGCGTTTACAAACGCAGAAATCTCATCCATAACATTATGGAAATGATTGTTATTAGGCAAGAGGTAAAAACCAATCGTAGCGTTCTCTAAATGCATAAGCTGAACCTCTTGACCCGCTTTCCTAAGTCCTTCTGCGTAAGCCAACTGCCAATCTCGAATCAAATCCAAACCAGCAACAACCACAAGACTCTTTGGAAAACTCACTCCTTGTAAGCTTTTCCCTCTCGAGCTAAACGGATTACACGCTGGATGCTCTCTATCTTCTCCTTCTGGTAGAAAAGCTTTCCAATACCAATCACGGTCTCTAACCGTCACAAAGTACTTCCCATCCAAGCTTTTCTCAGACTCAGTTCTCTCATTCCCACCAAACATAGGATTCAGCAAAATGTTCCCCAAAACATCTATTCCAGACTCACCAGCTCTCAAAGCCACGTTGTGCGCTATGTTACCTCCAGAGCTATCACCCGCCAAGAAAACATGAACTTTTGAGTCTTTCTTGGATTTAAGCCAAGATCTCGAGTTAACCCAATTAAGAGCAATCCAACCATCATCATAAGCACAAGGGTAAGGATTCTCCGGTGCACGTCGATAATTCACAGAGACAACAACACATTTGCAAACACCAACAAGCCTACGACAAAGAGTGTCGTAGATTGCACTGCTTGCAGAAGAATGAGCAAAGCTACCTCCATGAAAGAAGAGTATAACAGGGACAACTTCACCATCAACGGGCCTCTCGAGATCAAGAACACTAGGAGGTCGTTCTTGATCTGCATAAGCTGGTCTGTAGACTCTGCTTAGAAGGTTGATCCTGCGATCGATCAGGACATCGAATGAGAAAACACCATCAACTGGAAAGGCGTTTGCAGTGACTTTACGGTCTAGATACTCAGCTAAGTGCCGGTTAAAAGTTCCATCGGGGCGACGCAGGATATTGTAAGCTACTTTAAAGTTGGATATTAGAACCCATGTATTGAGAGGAACCACTGTCTGCAACAAGATCAAACAACACACATCAACAAGAGAGATCAATGAAAGGGCTTAAGCTTATATCATACAGAAACCACACAAGAGAGTGTTTTTGTATTCGATTGAAGCATCAAAGAGAGAGAGTCTTTATCAAACTATTTGATCTTAAACACTATACAGTATAAACCAATCAAACAAAAGGGTCAGTTTGAAATTAAGGGTGAAATTGGATAAACAGAGTCTTGAATACACAAAACAGAAGAAGACAGAAAAAGGCAAGGAGGAAAGCACAGAGATTATGAAAGGACTCTCTTAAACAAACAAACGACACGTTTCAATCGAATTGAAGACCTAATATAAAGCTTTCAAATTTTAGTTTCTTGTGAAAAGAACTGATGTAACCCAAATCATAAACACCCTAAACTATTCTACATAATAATAACCTTTAACACACAAAAGCAAAAGCCAGAAAGAACATGGAAGAACCAAAAATTAAACAAGGAAATCAAAAGAGACCCATGTCACAAAATCACCAACCCAAAAACATATATACAAACTTAAAGACTTACTCTGCTCTCAATAAGATTCACTTCATCTCTCGCAGCCATTGAAGAAAAGTTCCCTTTTTTGTTTTCTTGTTGTTATCAACTTAATAAAAAAAAACAACACAGAAACACCTAAAACCCAGATCGAATTCAGCAAAAGAAAGGACGAGAAGCGCAAAAGCTCGTATCTTTTTTTTTTTTTTTTCGGTGTGATTTGTGAATTTTGTTTGTAAGTTTCTGTAAATGGGGGTGAGAGTGAGTAAAGACTAAACAAATTGGGGAAAAAAAAGAAAGATATATATATTACGCCAACGCCAAGAGGTGGAGGATAAGGAATATCTCTGCGTATTTTAGCATGGATATGAGTGTGTGGCGTGTAACGTGCGCGCATATGTTCGGACGCGTCGACGCATGAGTAGGGGGAGGAGAGTGATTAATCCAACAAAACTATATACAGTATTTATTTATTTCTAAAGTGTCACTAACACAAAAGAGAGAATATGTTCTTAGGATAAGAATTGGTATATTCTTCATTACCATATCATATACTATGTCATCATCATCATCTTTCATCAAAAAGACTATGCGTTATTCGTTTTTTTCTTTTTAGCATAGATCTCACCACACAACTTTTGTATAATGATGATTAGTTCATGTTTAGTAGTAGTAGTAGTAGTTAACTGATAACGAATTGAGCTGAATAGTGTAATGGTGTCAATTTTTTATTCGTGGAATAATAACTTTCTTTTTATTTTTAAAAAAACTATGGGCCAGCCGGAAGAAAGCATTTAACAATTTCTGTAGAGTGTATATGTCATTGTTGTTGATCAACTCTTTTCCAAATAACGACAAGAATATTAAAGCTTAAATATCTAAATTATGCCAACTAAAATTAAATCAGCCACTTAATTAAAAAGGGTAAGTCTTGTAGTAACTGCCGAAAAAAAGCATATGACTATTTTTAGTTATTATACCGATATATAGCTTTAACTTTTTTTTAACTCAATTATTTATGTCCTGTATGGGCTACATATACATAAAAAGATCTTAATGAGAAATACTATTCATAATTAAGAGTTACTACGTTATATTGATTCAGTTAATTATATAACTCCACTGATAGAAGTGTGTCGAGCTAATCAATAAGGTATATATAATTATGCGTGTTGCGTAAAGTCCTTAATAAGCATGTATATGAGACAAGTATGTTACAATTTGATGATTGAAAGTGGTTAAGATTGGGTGCTGAAATGGCAGGCTAACAGGCTGCTTTTTTTTTTGGGTTTTAAATCTTTAAAATTATGTTAATGAGTGTCACAATCTCGGTCGTGAAATCTCAGCTAGAAAGTATTGTCGGTAAAACGTTTAAGACAAAAATTAAAGTAATCCATGTCGGTAAATTTAAATTTGGGAAAATCTAAACTAGTGTCGGTAATTGTTTTATACAGTATCTAAGATCGATTATGTTGAGAATTACTAATTTACTCAACTAGGTAGAAAGTAAATATATAGTCAAGTTTAATGCTGAAGAACATATTCAAAAAAGTTTTCCAAAGAACAGTAATCAACACCATGTAGATTATACGTACCGTGCGCGATATAATCATACAATATGGGTAGTTCGAGGAAACATGTACGTACGTAGTTCTAACATGCTTCTTGATCGATATTAATTATATTACTTGGGTAGATCTCTATATAACATTATTTCTTTTTTCTTTTGTCAAACCTCTATACAACATAGACTTGAACTTTTGTGTTTTAATTGCATGTAAGGGCATATACACATGGTTAAGTATTGATTGTATAAGCACTATAATCACAATCTCCCTTTTAATAAAAGGGAAGTACACAACTTAGTTTTTTGTAGACTTTATATTTTTTATAAATGGTTACAAATGCATATGAATAGGTTATACACAGGATATACATTAATCATAAATCATTCACCATATATTAACAACTCTTCATATATAGATAATAAATAATAAATCCATAAATCCCATAAATCGTGGAGCAAATATATCTTCGGTTTTTTAATCGGATAATATATTATAATAAACAATAGTAATACATAATAGGCTTCTACGATAACATAGGCCCAATTATGGCATTGTAAATCGTTTGTTTAGTATCTTTTAATCCACATATGGCCCATTAATCAGAAGAAAAAATATACAAAATATCCATATTTTAAACATTTTCCGAGAAAACATATTTTTAAAATTATGATTGTTTAAAAATATCCTCTATTTAATAAAACGGAAGTACACGACTTCAAATTGATAGACCATATAATATTAATATTGGTTATAATTAAGATTAATTATTTAATAGATTATATGGATTATTTATTTGATAGGTTATATAGATTTAAGATTATGATCCTCTTAAAAAGGATATTACAAAGAATAAAATAAAATCTCAAAGAATATTTAACTAACCATATATAAATAAAACAAATCTCAGAAATTAATAGAAATTAATCACTCTTCCGTAGATTACAAGTGATTTCCGACTATACTAAAAAAATAAAATCTTACCTAACTTTATCAGAAAATTTTGACTGAGTAACGGGTCAAAATTTGAATATTTAAATTCATTTCATATATTTCTTTTGTTGAATTGTATAGTTTTATATACAATAATAAACTTTTAAAATAATTTAATTTAGAATCTTTAAAATTAAAAAGTTAAAAATTATAAACATTCTAATTTGATTTGTTATAGCATGGGTAAATAATATGGAAAAAAATTAATATGCGCTATACTATAGATTAAGTCATACCTATGAATGTTTATACCTAAAAATTAATATGCGTTACTCACTCAAATTAGAATGTTTATAATTTTTAATTTGATTTGTTATAGCATGGGTCCTAAAATTAATATGCGCTATACTATAGATTAAGTCATAGAATTAACAATCAAAATACAATATATAATTTTAAACACTAAACAAATCAAATTAAATTAACAAACAATTTTTTTTATCTCACAACTTAATCCGCTTTCTACCAGAGGCCAAAATCTAGATATACTAGAATATAACTTACGGAATAGATGTTATTTTCATAAGTCATATTCAACCTATGATTTCATGCCATAGTATTTCCATCCAACAAAAAACCTTTTAAAACAAATAAAATAATTATATATACGATGTTTTAAATAAAAATTACCAAAATAAACTAAATGAAGGAATTTCAATCCGTGCTCTAGCACGGGTCATATTCTAGTTGTATAATGATAATGGTATACCGTATACGTACCAAAGCAAAACCTATATCGAAAATGTTAACAAAATAATAAAAAAGATAGGGAAAGAGGCGTGTGGCTTGTAAAAAGGTGCATAGCAAAAAACAAAATGACCAAATAAGATTTGGAAGCATTAGAGTTTGGCGGTCAACATCTATGGAGAACAGCTTGTTTTTTTTTTTTTTTTTTTTTAATGTAAAGTTTATATGAAAGAAATAATAAAATTAAAAAAATAGTGTTTGTTGTCCTATTAAGGGATTCAAAATGATCACACCTCAGCTGTCGCAATCTTTTCTTTAATATTCTTTGTCATTTTGCTATAACCTTTTTATCTCTTTCCCATCCCCCTCAATTTTTTTTTTGTTTTTATTCATTTATCACAAAACTATTTAACTTCTTTAATACTCCCTCTGTTTCAAAATATAGGATGTTTTAGTAGAAACACACATATTAAGAAAAAGTTACTTTTAAAAAGTTTAACCAATCATACCCAAGACTGCATAATAGAAAATATAAAATTAATCTAAAAGTTGCATAGAAAGTTGGAAACATCTTATATTATGAAACAAAAATAATCCTCTAAACATCGTATATTATGAAACGGAGGGAGTAATTAAATGAACTTTTGTTTTTTTTATATATAGCTCAAGTACATTAACCCGAGTAGATGGATCATGGATGTTTTTACACTTTTTATTAATTACGTCGACGACTCTCTTTCTTTCCATCATCATCAACCATCTTTTTTTTTTTAATTTATAACTGTTCTCTACTTCTCTTGTTTATATTTGTGTTGCATAGCATAGATATGTTTTTCTCATGTATATTCTTGTGACCTAATATCTATTGGGCCTATTATATATTGGGCCTATTATATATGTTTAATGGGCTTATCTTTCTCGTCTGATAGACAGACACATATGTGAAAAAGGACATAATAGAGATTTGCTCAAAAATAATCAAACGGTTGAAAATAATTTGATCCAACGACGGACTTTGACTCTTCTTTCTGTATTTGTTTTTACTCGAATTGTGTATGCAAAACTTTTCTGAGTCTCCCTCCAATTTTTTGCTATTTTCAGTCGAATCATCTCTCTCTCTCTCTTTGTCTTCTTTCTCAAATTTGATGTGTCTAACGGTAATAAATCAAAATAAAGAAGCAAACTTTATACAGTCTTCTTCCTCCTATAGCTCAAAATCTCCAATCTTCTTCACAGCAACTAAAAGGAGGCAAATTTGTAATGGAACCGGTAAAGTCACAACCTTTCCGGAGAGACACTCCGGCGCCGGTACAAACTGCAGATCCATCTCGAGAAAGGTTAAATTTTTCTTTTTTCTCTGGAAGCTTCCGATTACATGGATCTCTCTCTCTGATCGGTTTAATTTTGGTTTTCATGACCGGATTTTTGGTTTTTTTTGAAATTATTAGGGTTTCTGCTTATGATCTTATGGTAGTGGATAGTGATTTAGAGGGTTTAGATCAAGAAAAGGAGCAAGCTTTATCACTAGCCATTGATGTAGATTTGGAGGTATCTGTAAGGGAACAGATTCTAGAGCTGGAGAAGAAGAAGAAGGAAGAGCAAGTTGAAGAAGATACAGCGAGGAAGACTGAGGCTTCCATCATTGAGCCAACGAGTGCATTGGAGGAGATAGAAAATGAATCTGATCTGCAACAGGTTCTGGACTCAGATGTGGTGGGGTTGGCTCTTGAGATGCAGAACGAAGAAATGGTGGTGGCTTCTCAAATTGACGCACAAGAGAAATCGCCTTGTTTGCTTCAGGGTTCGAGGAAGATTGACTTGACTGAGGAGAAACAAGTTTCTGCTTATGATCTTATGGTGGTGGAGGGTGATTTAGAGGGTTTAGATCAAGAAAAGGATGAGAACCATAATAATATCTTAGATAAGATTCAGGAGAAAGCTTCATCAGTACTAGCCGTTGAAGTAGAGTTGAAGGAGGTATCAGTAAAGGAACAGATTCTGGAGCTAGAGAATAAGGAAGGGCGAGTGATTCTGGTTGAAGAAGATAGAGCGAGGAAGACTGAGGCTTCTGGAAGCAGATGTGGTATGAAACAGCTTCTGGAAGCAGATGTGGTGGGGTTGGTTCTGAAGAACGATGAAATGGTGGTGGCTTCTCAACTTAACGCACAAGAGAAATTGCCTTGTTTGCTTCAGGATTCGAGGAAGGTTGACTTGACTGAGGAGAAACAAGTTTCAGCTTCTTCTCCTGTACAAGTAAGTGAAGCACATGAAGGAGATATTGATAAAGTTGTTGTCTTGACAGATGACAGTGATGATGAAGATACAGAACAACAAAATTGTGTTGAATCTGAGTTTAATGATTTCACCAAGACTATGAGCTCTTTCTTGGTTGGTCAAGTATGGGCTCTGTATGATGGTATAGATTCTATGCCTAGGTGGTATGCTCGGATCAAGCAAGTTACCAAGTCTCAGTCGAGGCTTCGAGTCACATGGCTTGAATCTAAAGATGATGAATCTGTTTCTGTTCCTGTTTCTTGTGGGAGGTTCAAATGGGGGAGTACAGAAACCATAAGCCACTTGACCTTTTCTCATGAGATGCATCCCACAAAACGTGGCAATCGCTTCATCGCTGTGAATCCGAGTGAAGGGGAAACGTGGGCTCTTTTCAGAGACTGGAGCAAAAGCTGGGAAAAGAACACGGAGCAGCACAAGCCTCCTTATAGGTATGACTTTGTGGAAGTTCTTCACGGCTTTGATGATCGTCTAGGTGTTGGAGTGGCCTATTTAGGGAAGGTTGAAGGATTTGTATCGGTCTATAAAAAAGCTAAGCAGCACGGAGTCATCTCATTCATGATCAGTCCAGAGGAAATGCGTAGATTCTCTCATAGAGTTCCATCATTTAGAATGAATGGAGAAGAAAAAGAAGGAGTTCCAGCTGGTTCTTTCGAACTAGACCCTGCTGCTATCCCCAGCTCTATACTCAGTCTTGATCAATCAGAAGAAACAGAACAAGAAAGCGAGGTCTTCGAAGATCAAAATGGATCAAGACTTGATATCCCCATTGTCTTAGATTGAAGTTGGCATGTGTTTGTGAGCCTTCAGCCTAGTAAAGTAATGGTAACTCATCTGTGTGTTTGTTTTGCTTCCTATTTTTTACTTAAAATACGCAACTCAACTAGTAGTATAACTCATCTGTGTGCTTGTTTTGCTTCATTTCCAACAGCGTTAAATCAGAAAAAAAGTAATGGCAACACATAGAAAAGCTCTAATCTTTCAGATTAGTAAACTAGAACTAGAAAAATTGAACACGAGATGATACTTGAACCACTAATTTTAGTATTTTACAAGATGAATGTATCCAACTTTTAAAGGTAATTTTTTCAAATTTATATTGATTGTGCTTTGCTTACTTCATTAAAAGTTAATGATTCATTTACCAAACCAATCCCTTCCCATTGCAATCAATCAATCTCGTGATTCTCATCTTCTGACAAACGAAATCAAACGGCTAAAAATAATAATCAGAAAACTCTGGTCAAAAGAAAATATGATTTCAGTAAACCAACGGTCAAAGATAATTTAATCCAACGGTTAGCAATAATATAAGTAATCTAACGGTTTAAGAAATTTAATCCAACGGCTGTAAAAACAAAAATACGTACTTATTTGTCCTGAAACTTTTATGATCCTCCCTCCATTTTATTCTATTTTCAGTCATCTCTCTCTTCTTTTCAAAATTGGTTTTCAAATTTACTCTCTGTCTAACTGAAAAAAAAAGCAAACTTTCTCAGTATACTTCTTCCTCAGAAAGCTCCAATCTTTACAGCAAACTAAAACGAGGCAAAACCATAATGGAACCGGAAAATTCACAATCTTTCGGAAGAGACACGCCCACGCCGGAGCAGGAGCCGGCACCGGCACAAACTGAAGACGAACCTCGACAAAGGTTTTTTCTTTTTCTTATTTCTCTGAAAGCTTTTGTTTTCTGCGGTGTGAATGCCTCAAATCGTTTATTTTTCATGAAAGATTGTATTTTTATTTGATTTTTGAATGCTTAGGGTTTCTGCATATGACCTTATGGTAGTGGAGGGGGTTGATCAAAAAAAGGAGGAGATGCATAAAATTTTAGACCAGATTCATGAGAAAGCTTCATCAGTTCTTGATTCATCGCTACGGTGGGAAGAAATCGACAAGCCGTTTGATTTGCTAAAGCAACGAGCCATGGAAGTGGATTTGAAGGAGGAATCTGTAAGGAAACAGATTCTGGATCTGGAGAGGAGGAGAAAGGAAGCTGAACTGATGGAAGCATCTCTTAAGGAACTTGAAGCGAGGGAGAATGAGTTCAGAGAGAAATCAGCTGAACTGGAGAAGAAAGAAGAGATTTTTGAACTGAGAAAGCTGGAAGAAGCCATAGAGATTGATGTTAAGAGGAAGTATCTAGAGTTAAAGGAAAAGGAACTTGAAGAAAGGGAGCAAGAGATTGAATTGAAACAGAGAGAAGTTGAAGAACTATCTATGCAAGCAGGGACTCGGAAGAGACGTAGGCTAGAATCTGAGCCTTCACTGTTGGCAACGAATGGTAGAGATGCTGAGGCTCTTGGACAATACAACCATAATGATGAAGACATGGAAAAAGATTCGGCTTCTACATCCTCTCCTGTACAAATAAGTGAAGGACATGAAGAAGATGTTGAAGAAGTTGTCTCCATAGATGACAGTGATGAGGAGGACCATGAGCCATTATTGTGTGTTGATTCAGAGTTTGCAGATTTCAGCAAGACGATGACATCTTTCAAGGCTGGTCAAGTATGGGCTCTATACGATGGTATAGATTCTATGCCTAGGTTGTATGGACGGATCAAGAAAATTAATAAACGTGGGACGAGTCTTCAGTTGACATGGTTTGAACATAAAGATGAGGATTCTGTTGTTCCTGCTGCTTGTGGGAGGTTCAAAGTAGGGATCACAGAAACCATAAGCCAGTTGACCTTTTCTCATGTGATGAATCCCATCATAAATAGCAGACACTTCATCGCTGTGGTTCCAAGGAAAGGAGAAACGTGGGCTCTTTTCAGAGACTGGAGCAAAAGCTGGAACAATAACCCCAAACAGCACAAGCCTCCTTATAAGTATGACTTTGTGGAAGTTCTGGTCAACTTTGACGATTGTCTAGGTGTTGGAGTGGCCTATTTAGGAAAGGTTGAGGGATTTGTATCGGTCTATGAACAAGCTGGCAAGGATGGAGTCGTCTCACTCATGATCGCACCAGAGGAAATGCAAATATTCTCTCACAGGGTGCCATCACTTAAGTTAAATGGAAAGGAGAGAGAGGGAGTTCCCGCTGGTTCTTTCGAGCTAGACCCTGCTGCTATCACCAGTGTTCCACTCACGCCTGATAGCTCTATCGGTGAGGAAGCAGAAGAGACAGAAAGTCAGAGCGAGGGTTGTGGTAAAACTGGTGAGGTTGAAGATCAAGGTGGGTTAAGAAAAGATTTCCCCATTGTCTTAGATTGAGTGTGGTCTATAATTGTCAGTCTGATGGTCTTAGTTCTTCTAAGATGTAGTATTTTATTTCTCAAATGATGGCTGCTTGTTGCAGAAAATGGTACTGTGATCCTTCTGTGATCTGTTTGGACATGTCTGTGTCTCTTGAATGGTAACTTCAGGTGGAACCTTTTTTTTGCGTACTATTGTTTACATTATATCAAACTACTGGCAAACAAAGTGGTAACAACTTTTAAAATATGAAAAAGAATTTGTCTTTGGTTACAAACAAAAGAATTTCTTAAATCAATTGGCTATATAAACAATACGTGAAATATCTCTCTGAACATAGACACAAAAATAAAAGTAATTTGATACAGAACAATCTTTCTAATTCACAACCTTTGTAGAGAATCTTTGCTTTTGTTCACCAAAACAATATCTAAACCTCTTGATCCAATCCTCAGAGAATGGAGAACAATGGCGTGTCAAGAAAACTAAAATAGACTCAGCAAAAACTTCACCCGGCTTTATGTTTTGAACCGTCTAAACCCGAACCAGATCTCGTAGTGATTGAACAGCAAGCTATCATGTGTTTGTTTCCCAAGATACTCAAGTCCTAAACTTGCTAGCTTCTGCGCACACTTGTCTCCTCCTAACCGCGAACAAAACTTTACGTTATGTGAAACAAAGATTCTCCCATCGTAAGGCTTTAACTTTTCCACTAATCTCTCGAGACCAGTCCACACGAGTTTATCAGGCATGTGGAGAAAGACAGCACTTGCATATATCAGATCATAGGTTGTATCTGAACCAAACTTGCTGAATTCCATATCATCGCCTCTTACAATAAGAGGTCGTTTATGTAGAAGACCTTGAGCTGGAAGCTCATATCTTAAAGCAGCCATTAACGAAAGCTCATCCTTTTCAAGGCAGTGAAAATGTTGGGGACTAAGATAACGGATAAAATGCAAACCAACACGCAAAGTGCCACATCCAATTTCTAGAACACGGGAGTTTGGTTTAAGCTTAGCTGATTCAGCCAAAAACTCAAATACATCACGACCACCTGCCCATGGTTCACCATAGTTGCTGTGATGCTGCTCAACTAGTAACTCACCAGGGCATGGAAGAGCTGTATGGTTGTTTGCTTCATCTCCTTCGTAATGAGATATACCCTTGTACCTGAATTTCAAAGAGAGTGAAATCAGGAAAAAGGTAATGCCAAAACAGACCCTTTAGAGTATAAAAAAACAGAACAATGAAAATGAACCACTACTTTTGCAAAGACGGTGACTATATTAGAGTTAAACAAAATAACACTCTGATACGACCAATCTACATGACAAACTCCATAGCTAAATCTCTAAACAGCACTCAGATCCGTTTGCTCTCACTATCCAATGTAAGGTCTGTGATCTTCAATTTCCAATATAGTAACAGTAAATTATACGACTTCATTCATAGATATGGATTCAAAAACTATAAAATTTGTCACTTTCTAATTACTTAAAAGAGGATGCAATGAAGCCATATAAAGCTACTGACTTCACATACACATATCTATTAAAAAATTCGATCTTTATATACCGAACTTTAACCACTTAGCTAAGCTAACATCAAATCAGAATAACACTCAAAAGTATCCAACAAAAAAAAAGGAGCCTGTAGGGATGATTACTGAATCAGATCTGCGAGTTGTTGATCCCTAGTGCGAGGATTAATCCCTTTGCGAAGCTCATTCTTCTGCATATGCAAACCGTTGGATCTAATCAGATCTCTAACCCACTCAATATCATCTTTTGTAGGCGATATCCTCACATCAACGCCGACGGGAGCTTCAACGGCGTCGTTAACAGGGGAAGGTATAGAAGGAGGACAGGAGCAAGACGAGAGAGAAGAAGAGAGGAGGAAAAAGGCAATAGCTGCGAACGAAACCGAGAGTATAAGTACGGGCATGGAGACAAAGATTCCTTTCTGCATCGTCGCCGGAGACGATGAAGAATAGGAGAGAAACGCCATTGAAGAAGAAAGAAAGAGAGAGATCCCCACAAACCGACTCTGCTTTAGGAAACTAGTAGTGGAAATAAGTTCGTTTTAACCAATAATAGTAATGTCGTAAAATTTAGTTTTTTTTTTCTTTTTTTCTTATATATATTTTGTGATTCAGATCCTAATTTATAATAATACTATTAGGTTTTTTTACAGCTGTAAAGCTTTTTAGGATTTAATCCTAAATCAAGATGCTCATTGCAGGACACTTTTATAAAAAAATAATCATGAATTAACGGTAAAACTGTCAATGTTTTCCTTTTTTTTTTTGTTGTTGTTTGGTAAGAATATATATTTGAAGGACATTTGTCAAATAAGTTTTATTGTATAAAAAGAGTTTTGTTTTGTAATTTACCCATTTTAAAAGGTGTTGATCTATCGAAGCCTTTGACTTATGTTTTTTTAAGTGCGACAATGAATGTCAAAGAAAGAAAAAAACAAGTGAGACAATGGATTCGTAATGCATTGTATTTAGTATTTACTAATTTAATTACTTTTTTTTTACATTACATTTGAAAAGAAAAAACAAAGTGTTTGTTTACTATTGCTTTAGAATCAAAAGTATTTTTGTTGCATAATTTGTTTTTCTAGTTATGATTTCTAATAGGTAATATTTGTCTTAGAAGGAATAAGATTTGATGTTTGGATATAGATGATTTGTCCAAAAAAAAAAAGATGATTATGAGTAGTATTCATTAGAAGTAAGTATATTAAAAAAAAAAAAGAAAAAAAAAAAGTAAGTATATAACACAAAACAAGGTGAATGAGCATGTGTTTGTTTGTTTGTTTCAATTCATAAGGATCTGAAAGTTTTTAGGATAATATCTTCAGGCAATGAATGCTTAGATTTATAAGAAATTAATGATTGTATACCAATAATTTCTTCTATTGTGCCACACACACATACCATGTTCTTGACCTCCTCACTTGATCTTTTACAATTCGTAATGTAAAGATATTTTGATTGGACTTCACCAAACTTGTTATTATCTTCGAGTGCTCTCTCTTTGGTGATCGATCACACTAACAAACTATTCCACTAGCGATTTATAAGATTACAAAATTACCCCAAACATTTTTTTTTTTTTTTTTTTGTCAAAAACTGAAATAACTTTTAGCAACCGTCATCCATCCAATAAGAAAATAGCATATATTATTAATGTNATTTTTTTTTTTTTTTTTTTTGTGGTCAAAAACTGAAATAACTTTTAGCAACCGTCATCCATCCAATAAGAAAATAGCATATATTATTAATGTTTATCCATCCCAAAAAATAAAAAAATAAATAAAAATTTCGATTTTTATGAATAAATTAGTAGGACTAAAACGCTATTGTAGAGAGTAGTAGTCCCAATTGTGATATGGGCTGATTTTACCAAGTCTCGAGTCTTTTTTTGATAGTGCGCGAGAGAGAGAGAGAGAGAGAGAGAGAGATAGAGTTTGTGACTTTTGTTGTGTTTCCTCAATTTCCCAAATTATTAAAAAAAAAAAAAAACTTTTTATTATTTTCGTTCGTTTGTTCGTTCTTCTCTTCTTCTTCCAATTCTCCAAAACGCAATCACGGCTTTGCTCTTCTTCTGACTTCTTCCTTTTTATTGACTCTTTAATTTAATTGTTTTTTTTTTCTCTAATATTTTTTCCAAATTTGTGCTAAAAGTTTTTTGAGATCAATCCGATTCCCAAGTNGATCAATCCGATTCCCAAATCTCTCGTTATATTCACTCCCCCCGCGCTAAAGATCGATTCTAGGGTTTGTATCTTCCTTTCCAAAAACTCTGTGTCTGTGTGTTTTTGGGTTGCTTAATCACGTTGTTACAATCATCGATTACATCTGAAGTTCGGATTAAGGTATGTTTAATAATTTCGCTTACGACTGATTCCACTTTTTTTTTTCCTCTTCTTTAGATATTATTGTTATCCTCTTAGAAATTGAGTAAGTAGTTGGAACTAATCGTGTATGTTCGATGTACAAATCGATGATTGTTTTTTGTTGGGGTACTGTGTATGGATCAAAAGTTGGGTGGGAGTCTTAGAGAGCTGAGTAGTGATGATTGATTTTGTAATCTGTCTCTTGTACATCGGAATTGTGTGCGGCCTTTTTGATTTTGATCTCCTTTGATGATGAGTCAATTGAGAAAACTGTTATTAGATGTGGATAACTCTTTTTTTTTTTTTTTGACCGGAATAATTAAGATTCTCTGTAGAATCTTACTCTGAGCTTGGGGGGAATCTCTATGGCTGTCCCATAGGTTTTTCTTTTGTTCGTTCCCAGTTCAGATTACTCACTCTACTACCAGCTTTGTCTTTAGCAACGTATTTGTGTTGGTGTTGTTTCGTTTTGGATGATGATGATGATGATAACTATATAGAGGAGGTTGTTTTGTCCCTTACTTTTTTTGTGCTTCTCCTTTCAGGATAATTTGAAATGCACCGGGTTGGAAGTGCCGGCAGTAATGGCGGTTCTGTTCGTACTCGCAAAGAGAAAAAGCTTACTTACGTATTAAATGATGCCAACGACACAAAGGTCAGGTTGTTTTACACCAATTTTGTTTGTTGCAATCCGCACTTGTTTATTTTTCTAGCTCCTATTAATAGTTGAAATTGTATGAAGTGACATCTCATTCTCAACTCAATCCTGATGATTTTCTTCTTATGTTATGTGCATCCTGCAGCATTGTGCTGGCATTAATTGCTTGGATGTGTTGAAGTCGTCTGTTTCTCATGATCAAAGTTACCTCTTCACTGGAAGTCGTGATGGTACTCTCAAGAGATGGGCATTTGATGATGATGCTACCTTTTGCTCTGCTACGTTTGAGTCTCATGTTGACTGGGTATATAGTTTTCCTGGCATTTGAAATTTATATTTGTATAGAGATGATCAGTGGTAATTAGGATCCTGTGTTTACTGAGGTGAATCCTGTTCTATTTTGCATCTAATTATTTTAAACCCCCATGTTTACTGGTCAGGTGAACGACGCTACTCTGGCTGGTGAAAGCACTCTTGTTTCTTGCTCTGCAGACACTACAGTCAAGGTTTGTGAATGTCTTGCCAGCAGATATAACCGACATTATACTTTGTTTTGTTTTTGTATTACCATATTGGTTTCTAAGTGCGGCTTAATATTCTGTATCTAGACATGGGACGGCTTATCAGCTGGAGTCTGTACGAGGACTCTCCGACAGCATTCTGACTATGTTACTTGTTTGGCAGTTGCGGCAAAAAATGTAATTTGTCATTCTTCATGCTTTTTTCCTTTATAGTTCCACCTGAAAAAAAAAATTCTTGGTATGGTGGTGCAAGTTTTGTAGGATTTATGTGCTTCTCATTGTCACATTCTGATCCTATCTTGATGTCGCAACTTTTAGAGTAATGTTGTTGCATCTGGTGGCCTTGGTGGGGAAGTTTTTATATGGGATATCGAAGCTGCTTTGTCACCAGTTACAAAACCTAATGACGCTAATGAAGATAGTTCTTCTTCAAATGGTGCAAATGGTCCTGTTACAAGTTTAAGAACTGTTGGTTCAAGCAACAATATCTCTGTGCAGTCATCTCCATCTCATGGGTACACACCAACAATTGCCAAAGGCCATAAGGAGTCCGTGTATGCTTTGGCGATGAATGATACCGGGACGATGCTCGTCTCTGGTGGAACAGAGAAGGTATTCATACAATCCAGGTTGCATAGAATATACCTGGGAACAAGAACCGATAAATCTTGTTGGGTTTTTGATTTTTGAATACTACTCAGTTCTTTCTTTTTATTGCAGGTTTTACGTGTCTGGGACCCGAGAACCGGCTCAAAGAGTATGAAGCTTAGGGGGCATACAGATAATGTCAGAGTGCTGCTTCTGGACTCGACTGGCAGGTAAAGTTTTTTCTTTTCTTTTGCCAGCAATGGTTTATTTTGTTTCTATTTTTTTCTCTGACTGACTGAGTTTCCTCGTGTTTCTCACTTTGAGACTGCAGGTTTTGCTTGTCTGGATCCTCTGATTCTATGATAAGGTATGTATTTCTTAATTAGTTCGTAACTATGATACCCAGTGGATGAGGTTATAGTGATTATTTCAGTTCTAACTGGTTCTAAATTTATTTCTAGA
>NC_025699.1:1800650-1802263 GCF_000633955.1 Camelina sativa | reverse complement strand
ACTCCATCATTTAGTCATGTTTATAGCGGTGGAAGAGACCAATGTGTGAGTAGAAACCGAACTTGCTTCTTTCTTTGGTTCCCTTCCATGTATAACTTCCCTTTTCAATTTCATTCATGTTTTATGTTTCCGTCAGTTATACTTGACAGACTTGGCAACAAGGGAGAGTGTTTTGCTGTGCACTAAGGACCATCCAATTCAGCAATTAGCTTTGCAAGATGATAGTATATGGGTTGCAACTACAGACTCCTCTTTAGAGAGATGGCCTGCCGAAGTACAGAGTCCTCAAAAGGTCTTTCAACGAGGTGGCTCTTTTTTGGCTGGGAATTTGTCTTTTAATAGGGCGAGGGTGTCGTTGGAAGGACTAAATCCAGTAAGCAAAAACAAATTCGTTACTGTAAATGCTTACCCTTTGTTGATTCAGTGAGGTTAAGTTTTCGCTTGTCTGCAGGCCCCTGCCTACAAGGAGCCGTCAATAACTGTTACAGGAACTCACCCGATTGTGCAACATGTGATTTTGAATAATAAAAGGCAAATTGTAACCAAGGTAACTTAGATTTCTCTGGCAAGAGACCGCCATTGATAGTTTTGTAGAGGGGTCAATAATATGTGTTTGGTTTCTCTTTTGCAGGACGCAGCTGGCTCAGTGAAACTATGGGATATCACTAGGGGTGTTGTGGTACAGGACTACGGAAAGGTAACTGCGGAACCTAGACATCTTTTTTTTAGTTTATGATATTTGAAATATCAATATATCATTTACATTTAGCTCCAAATGCAAATGGAGATGTACTAAGTCAAAGAGATATATCTGTCTCCATCTTTGCAGATTTCATTTGAAGAGAAGAAAGAAGAATTGTTTGAGATGGTAAGTCTCTTGATTTATTTTCAAAGGTTATGGTCTTTATCGTTAGTGAGATTAGCATATTTGTTTAACGTAATGATATTATGCTCATATTTGCTTTTTTAGGTAAGCATTCCATCATGGTTTACTGTGGATACAAAACTTGGATGCTTATCTGTACATTTGGAGACTCCACAATGCTTCTCTGCTGAGATGTATTCAGCAGACCTTAAAGTTTCTGGGAGACCTGAAGATGATAAGGTAAATTAAATGCCTGCTTTTAGTTATGTCGAAGCTAATCAGTTTTGTTGCATATAATTAATGGATTTCTTTTACCATAAATGAATATTTTGGATTATGTGACTTGTAGATTAATCTAGCTCGTGAAACACTGAAAGGCCTGATGGGTCACTGGCTGGCAAAGAAGAAGCACAAACCAAAACCCCAAGTTCTTGCATCTGGAGATACTTTATCTGTAAAAGATACCAAAAAAAATCTAAGTGCATCAAAAACTGAAGACAGTAGTGTTGCAAGTGATCCGGTGTATCCTCCGTTCGAGTTTTCTTCTGTCTCTCCTCCTTCCATCATAACCGAGGGTTCTCAAGGAGGACCATGGAGGAAGAAGATAACCGAGTTTACTGGAACTGAAGATGAGAAGGACTTCCCATTGTGGTGCTTGGACGCTGTCTTGAACAATCGCCTTCCACCTAGAGAAAATACAAAGTATTCAGCACTACCTCGTTCTCTAATCAAAAAAATAGTTTGGACT
>NC_025699.1:1794918-1796679 GCF_000633955.1 Camelina sativa | reverse complement strand
GTAACTATGATACCCAGTGGATGAGGTTATAGTGATTATTTCAGTTCTAACTGGTTCTAAATTTATTTCTAGACTATGGGATCTAGGTCAGCAGAGATGTCTTCATACCTATGCCGTGCATACAGATTCAGTTTGGGCGCTTGCATGCACTCCATCATTTAGTCATGTTTATAGCGGTGGAAGAGACCAATGTGTGAGTAGAAACCGAACTTGCTTCTTTCTTTGGTTCCCTTCCATGTATAACTTCCCTTTTCAATTTCATTCATGTTTTATGTTTCCGTCAGTTATACTTGACAGACTTGGCAACAAGGGAGAGTGTTTTGCTGTGCACTAAGGACCATCCAATTCAGCAATTAGCTTTGCAAGATGATAGTATATGGGTTGCAACTACAGACTCCTCTTTAGAGAGATGGCCTGCCGAAGTACAGAGTCCTCAAAAGGTCTTTCAACGAGGTGGCTCTTTTTTGGCTGGGAATTTGTCTTTTAATAGGGCGAGGGTGTCGTTGGAAGGACTAAATCCAGTAAGCAAAAACAAATTCGTTACTGTAAATGCTTACCCTTTGTTGATTCAGTGAGGTTAAGTTTTCGCTTGTCTGCAGGCCCCTGCCTACAAGGAGCCGTCAATAACTGTTACAGGAACTCACCCGATTGTGCAACATGTGATTTTGAATAATAAAAGGCAAATTGTAACCAAGGTAACTTAGATTTCTCTGGCAAGAGACCGCCATTGATAGTTTTGTAGAGGGGTCAATAATATGTGTTTGGTTTCTCTTTTGCAGGACGCAGCTGGCTCAGTGAAACTATGGGATATCACTAGGGGTGTTGTGGTACAGGACTACGGAAAGGTAACTGCGGAACCTAGACATCTTTTTTTTAGTTTATGATATTTGAAATATCAATATATCATTTACATTTAGCTCCAAATGCAAATGGAGATGTACTAAGTCAAAGAGATATATCTGTCTCCATCTTTGCAGATTTCATTTGAAGAGAAGAAAGAAGAATTGTTTGAGATGGTAAGTCTCTTGATTTATTTTCAAAGGTTATGGTCTTTATCGTTAGTGAGATTAGCATATTTGTTTAACGTAATGATATTATGCTCATATTTGCTTTTTTAGGTAAGCATTCCATCATGGTTTACTGTGGATACAAAACTTGGATGCTTATCTGTACATTTGGAGACTCCACAATGCTTCTCTGCTGAGATGTATTCAGCAGACCTTAAAGTTTCTGGGAGACCTGAAGATGATAAGGTAAATTAAATGCCTGCTTTTAGTTATGTCGAAGCTAATCAGTTTTGTTGCATATAATTAATGGATTTCTTTTACCATAAATGAATATTTTGGATTATGTGACTTGTAGATTAATCTAGCTCGTGAAACACTGAAAGGCCTGATGGGTCACTGGCTGGCAAAGAAGAAGCACAAACCAAAACCCCAAGTTCTTGCATCTGGAGATACTTTATCTGTAAAAGATACCAAAAAAAATCTAAGTGCATCAAAAACTGAAGACAGTAGTGTTGCAAGTGATCCGGTGTATCCTCCGTTCGAGTTTTCTTCTGTCTCTCCTCCTTCCATCATAACCGAGGGTTCTCAAGGAGGACCATGGAGGAAGAAGATAACCGAGTTTACTGGAACTGAAGATGAGAAGGACTTCCCATTGTGGTGCTTGGACGCTGTCTTGAACAATCGCCTTCCACCTAGAGAAAATACAAAGTATTCAGCACTACCTCGTTCTCTAATCAAAAAAATAGTTTGGACT
>NC_025699.1:1777008-1792081 GCF_000633955.1 Camelina sativa | reverse complement strand
ACTCCATCATTTAGTCATGTTTA
Source organism: Camelina sativa (assembly GCF_000633955.1). NCBI lineage: Eukaryota > Viridiplantae > Streptophyta > Magnoliopsida > Brassicales > Brassicaceae > Camelina > Camelina sativa. The sequence goes on along the minus strand of NC_025699.1, from coordinate 1,792,058 downwards.
TAGCGGTGGAAGAGACCAATGTGTGAGTAGAAACCGAACTTGCTTCTTTCTTTGGTTCCCTTCCATGTATAACTTCCCTTTTCAATTTCATTCATGTTTTATGTTTCCGTCAGTTATACTTGACAGACTTGGCAACAAGGGAGAGTGTTTTGCTGTGCACTAAGGACCATCCAATTCAGCAATTAGCTTTGCAAGATGATAGTATATGGGTTGCAACTACAGACTCCTCTTTAGAGAGATGGCCTGCCGAAGTACAGAGTCCTCAAAAGGTCTTTCAACGAGGTGGCTCTTTTTTGGCTGGGAATTTGTCTTTTAATAGGGCGAGGGTGTCGTTGGAAGGACTAAATCCAGTAAGCAAAAACAAATTCGTTACTGTAAATGCTTACCCTTTGTTGATTCAGTGAGGTTAAGTTTTCGCTTGTCTGCAGGCCCCTGCCTACAAGGAGCCGTCAATAACTGTTACAGGAACTCACCCGATTGTGCAACATGTGATTTTGAATAATAAAAGGCAAATTGTAACCAAGGTAACTTAGATTTCTCTGGCAAGAGACCGCCATTGATAGTTTTGTAGAGGGGTCAATAATATGTGTTTGGTTTCTCTTTTGCAGGACGCAGCTGGCTCAGTGAAACTATGGGATATCACTAGGGGTGTTGTGGTACAGGACTACGGAAAGGTAACTGCGGAACCTAGACATCTTTTTTTTAGTTTATGATATTTGAAATATCAATATATCATTTACATTTAGCTCCAAATGCAAATGGAGATGTACTAAGTCAAAGAGATATATCTGTCTCCATCTTTGCAGATTTCATTTGAAGAGAAGAAAGAAGAATTGTTTGAGATGGTAAGTCTCTTGATTTATTTTCAAAGGTTATGGTCTTTATCGTTAGTGAGATTAGCATATTTGTTTAACGTAATGATATTATGCTCATATTTGCTTTTTTAGGTAAGCATTCCATCATGGTTTACTGTGGATACAAAACTTGGATGCTTATCTGTACATTTGGAGACTCCACAATGCTTCTCTGCTGAGATGTATTCAGCAGACCTTAAAGTTTCTGGGAGACCTGAAGATGATAAGGTAAATTAAATGCCTGCTTTTAGTTATGTCGAAGCTAATCAGTTTTGTTGCATATAATTAATGGATTTCTTTTACCATAAATGAATATTTTGGATTATGTGACTTGTAGATTAATCTAGCTCGTGAAACACTGAAAGGCCTGATGGGTCACTGGCTGGCAAAGAAGAAGCACAAACCAAAACCCCAAGTTCTTGCATCTGGAGATACTTTATCTGTAAAAGATACCAAAAAAAATCTAAGTGCATCAAAAACTGAAGACAGTAGTGTTGCAAGTGATCCGGTGTATCCTCCGTTCGAGTTTTCTTCTGTCTCTCCTCCTTCCATCATAACCGAGGGTTCTCAAGGAGGACCATGGAGGAAGAAGATAACCGAGTTTACTGGAACTGAAGATGAGAAGGACTTCCCATTGTGGTGCTTGGACGCTGTCTTGAACAATCGCCTTCCACCTAGAGAAAATACAAAGTATTCAGCACTACCTCGTTCTCTAATCAAAAAAATAGTTTGGACTTTTAGCATTTTCATCACTGATGTTCTTACATTTTTATATAAATAGATAAAACATCTTCCATAAAATCTCTAACTTTGAAAGCTCTTCAAATTTCCAGATTAAGCTTCTTCCTACATCCATGTGAAGGCTCAACTGTGCAGGTGGTTACACTAGGGAAACTTAGTGCACCCCGGATCTTAAGAGTTCACAAGGTGCATTTATGCATTTATCTGTAAATTAACTTGTAGTTTTGCTTGCCATCTCTGTTATTAAGTGGCTTCGTACATGTCTATGTAGGTTACCAATTACGTTGTGGAAAAGATGGTCCTGGACAATCCGTTGGATAGTCTAGCTATTGATGCAGCAAGTGCTTCAGGAGGACAACCTCAGTCACTGTTTGCAGGAAATGGATTGCTACAGTCTGGTTTAAAGCCTTGGCAGAAACTTAGACCTTCCATCGAAATCTTATGCAATAACCAGGCAAGTCAGACTTCAAGAGATTCGATTATTGCTCAACTTCTGATCACTTAAGAGTGTCTCAATTAATTGTTTGGAGTATGAGGCTTAACAAGCTGCTTTTCTGTGATTATTCCAGGTCTTATCTCCAGATATGAGTTTAGCAACTGTACGGGCATATATATGGAAGAAAAATGAGGATCTAATTCTCAATTACAGAGTGGCTATAGCTAGATAACTTTTGAGGTAAATTATTAGAAAAGGGTGAAAACTTATGAAAATGCTTGATGTTGGTGTGTTTGTCAAGATGAATTNTGTTTGTTAAGATGAATTTGTGGAGCACTAATCTCAGGCTCCATCTGACTTGATGTTTTTTTACTTGGGAAGGTGATTTCATATTAGGTATTTCCATCAGAAAGAAAATTAGAGATACTGAGTTGGTAGATTTTTCATGTGAGCTTTATTCACAACTCTCGATACCAAAGGCTTTGTAGATTGCTCTTTTCCATTTGAAACAATGATAGGACCATAAGTTTATGTTGATCGAAGCCTTGAAATTAAATATCACGGTATCCTTTATTGCTCTACAGATTTGGGATCTGTCTGGTGGTGCATCTAATCACATGGAAGTCTATAGCTTTTCATTGCTTGTTCCTCGAAAAGCATAAATCTTGGTTTATCTTGGCCTAGTGTTTACTCAGCTTCATGCTGGAGAATAATACTGTTTCTATGGAGCTCGGATACATGAGAAGTGAGCACCAATAAAAGGTCTTAAGATTATAGGTGAGATGGTGTCGAAAGCTTTACTGAATTTGTACATTAGGTTTGAGCTTTGGAAAACAAAAACTATTTTTGATTGTTTCCTAAAATAATAATAAACCAATGTTGTATCTAAAATCCATCATCCACTGTGGAATCAACATTCCCAGAAGAAAGTTCTTAGGAGCTCCGTGATGTTTTCTCATCAGACTCGGTCAGTCTTTGAATTTTTCACAAGTTTTCAGGCAAGATCGCTGCTCAGATTAAGTCGAGTTTTAAACGAAGATAACAAAATTAAAAGTAAATCACAACAAACCTAAAGAAACAGTTAAAAACCGAGTTGAACGGACCAAATCTTTGGGAAAACACAAACAGCGCCATATTGTTCTACGCCGGCCCGAAATATAAACATCACTGATTCACTATCCAAGTCCAAAAATTGTTAAACGTTTTTTTCTTGACACAAGAACATAAACATACTCTTGTGTCTATGTCTACGACAGTAGGTTTTTTCACAAGAGAAATCAAGTCCTATGGTCTAGTCACTTTGAATAGAAGCTTTAACTGAGTAGAATATAAGATGATTCGGTGGCTTCTTTGATGATGTCGTCAGCTTTCAACTTTCTATGGTGTTACCATCAGCTTCAGTTATCTCACGTTCTTTCTCATGCTCAGCTGCAATTACAAGATGAAAATGCATATGTTAGTTCCATAATAAAAAACACAAACATATCACTCTATTTTGGAAGTGATAAACCAACAGTTTTGGTGCTCAAAGTGTTAATCATGAACCGCAGACTAATGAAAGGTCTTATTAATCTATCCTTCATAAAAAACTTCCACAGATGATATCAAGAATATAGAAACAGTTGCCACTTACCCATGAGTTTGTACATTGCTTTTTGAGTCCGCCTTTCGAGCTTATCAAGCTTCTTCTGCACATCTCTTCGAAGGTCCCAGTTAGGCTTCTTTGGAGCAATGTTGACAAATGGGTCCTGCAAAAGACAAATTCCGTTTTAAGCTTAAGAGGCACAAGTCAGCAAACAAAAATTCCAAACACAAGAGGCCTATTGTGGTCAGTCACACACCTCTTTCTTCTCCACAGCAGCTGGAAGTGCAACTATCGGATCTTCGAATTGAGGTAGCTCTGGTGGAGCAACTTTACCATCCTGAAGCTCCTTAGCTTGAGGCACATAATTTCTAAATTTCATGGCTGGACCACTGTAAAAATCAAGAGCAATATAAGCACATGAACCGGAATAAAAAAGAAGTATTTTAGCACGAATAAAGCAAGCAACAAAAACCAATCATCTAGGCTAAAGTATACACAAGAATGCAATCTGTAATGGCAAAACTGTTTGGTAAAGGATTAGGCATAAACACCACTAAGGAGAGAATCAAATCCAAAGTCCTAGGGGAGCTCCTAGCTTTGCAATTTTGCATTAGTCAACAACACACAACAAGAAACAGATTGGTTCCTCCTCTAAAGATAAATTGTTCTTCGAAACAAGACTATCGATAGAGTAGACAACATATATGCAAAGAACAAAAAGCATAAGCATACTCACTCTTCTTCGACTGCTTCATCTTCTCCGTCTTCCTTGGTCTCTGACAGTTCCTGAGCTGCCCTTAGAGCTCTAAGTGCCTCTTTACGAGCAGCAGCCTTTTGTTCAATCGATTCATCTTCACTCGCCATAACTTCCTGCAAAATTAGGTTTTTCGATGTAAACATCAATCCTATTAAAATAACTCAAACCCTATGAGCTTCTTAAAACACTAATTACACAACTCACTTAATTTAACCCTAAACAACACGCGACGAAATCGTGATTTTTTTTAATCAGGATCTACGCAACCTAATCAGATGAAGCTTTGGCAAAATCAGAGTATTGTATACAAGTTTGAGTTTAAGCTCTCTATCCAGAAAAACCAAATCTGAGAATTTTAAGGCATACCTTGATTGAAGCTTCTCGAGCTCTATAAAAATCTCCAGACACAGAAAGAGAAACTAAAGGGAAGGAGAAAGAAAGAGACGGTGCGTTTTTAGAAAATCAATATAAACGGGCCAGGTTAAATGATTCAGTCAGGCCCATTACCTGAAAAGTATAAAAGCATTGTTGGGCCGCCCTAAAACTAAAAACCCTAGGTTTTTGCAAGTTACAGAGATACCCCTTTTTATAAGCTTATAAAACGCGGCGTTCTGGGAAAGGCCCGAGTCTCTTGTCTTTAACAGCTATAATAGTACCCTCTTAAAACCCTAAGTGATTGTCTCCGTCTCCGTCTTCTTCTTCTTGTTCCAGCTGCAGCTTTGAGTAACTCAGGTATTGATTGAATCTCTCTCTCTCTCTCTCTCTCTCTCTCTTTCCTTCACCATGAATGCTTCTTCAATATTCGATCTTTTTCTTTCTTGCTGGAGATTGTGGAGTTTTGAATACGTTTACTGGCTTTTACGGTTGTGTTTATCTCTGTCTCTTTTTCTGTTCGCCTGTATTTTCTTATGTGTAAACCAATATCAGGAATAGGGTTTATAGTGAATGGTGTTTCCTGCTAGATTCTGTTATCAAAACGTTAACTTTTACATATCTTCTTCACTGTTCTGATTCATGTGTTTGTCTTAATTTTTCTATTGGGATACAGACTTGAGAGTTTTGTGAAGATGCTCATACTAGTTGAGACACCGGCGGGTTTTGCCGTCTTTAAATTGAAAGATGAAGGAAAGCTCGCTAATATCGAGGTGAGTTGTCTTCGTTATTTTCTAGTCTCCTAGCTCCAACCTTGGCTTCTCTGTTTTAGTTGCTCTTTTTATGTCGTCAATTTCAACTTAAAAAAAAAACTATATGCAGGATTTGGCTAAAGAGTTCGAGACTGCAGAGTCAGCACGAAAGGTGAATTTTTTTTTTTGCTTTTCTTTATGCATTATTACATGCCGAGTATCTGGTGTTTGTGTTTCTCATTAAATTTTGTTGGTGTACCAGATTGTTAAGCTAAAGGCTTTCGACAAGTTCGACAACACATCTGAAGCTCTTGAAGCAGTTGTTAAATTGCATGAGGGAACTCCAAGCAAAGGTCTGCGCAAGTTTTTGAAAGCTAATTGTGAAGGTGAAACCTTGGCTGTGGCGGATTCAAAGCTTGGAAATGTCATCAAGGAGAAACTGGTGTGTAATTTTCACTAGAGTTTTCCCATTATTACACTCACTCTTATTCCTGTTTGGCCTGTGTTTGTTTCTTATGAAAGTTCTTAATTCAATACAGAAAATCGACTGTGTTCACAACAATGCTGTGATGGAGCTTCTCCGAGGTGTTAGAAGTCAGTTTACAGAGCTCTTATCTGGTTTGGGTGATCACGACATGGCTCCTATGAGATTGGGGTTGTCTCACAGCCTTGCTAGATACAAGCTCAAGTTTAGTTCTGACAAGGTATTTCTACTCCTGACATGTTATATTGGTATATGAATTTGTTTATGGTTTTAAAGCTAACCTGTGGTGAATTATGGAACTACTATATTGAACTACCATTTTGATTGTCCTATATAAATGTATCCTGTGTTTGTCTTTGCTTCTCTTGCATCTCTTAACGGTTTAGTTTTTGTCAGGTGGATACTATGATTATCCAAGCTATCGGTTTGCTTGATGATCTTGACAAAGAACTAAACACGTATGCAATGAGGGTTAGAGAATGGTATGGATGGCATTTTCCCGAGCTTGCTAAGATTATATCAGACAATATCCTATACGCCAAATCTGTTAAATTGATGGGCAACCGGATTAATGCTGCTAAACTTGACTTCTCTGAGGTAAGTTTCATATTGTATACTGTGTAAATAGAATTCCATTAACCAAAAACGCCCTGATTAATGATACTATATTCTCCTGTTTCTGGTTTCATTGCAGATCCTAGCTGAGGAAATTGAGGCAGATCTGAAGGAAGCAGCTGTGATATCCATGGGAACAGAAGTCAGTGACCTTGACTTGCTGCACATCAGGGAACTCTGTGACCAGGTTCTTTCTCTGTCTGAGTACAGAGCTCAGCTATACGATTATCTGAAGAGCAGAATGAACACTGTTGCTCCCAATCTAACTGCCCTGGTTGGAGAACTAGTTGGTGCTCGTCTAATTTCTCATGGAGGTTGTTTATTGAACCTTTCCAAGCAACCTGGAAGTACCGTTCAGATACTCGGAGCTGAAAAAGCTCTCTTTAGAGCACTTAAGACAAAACATGCCACACCCAAGTATGGTTTGATCTACCACGCATCTGTTGTTGGTCAAGCAGCACCAAAGCACAAGGGAAAGATGTCGCGGTCATTAGCTGCTAAATCCGCTCTTGCTATTAGGTTTGATGCTCTTGGTGATGGCCAAGATAACACTATGGGACTTGAACACCGAGCTAAGGTAACAATCTTCAATAGCTTTTATATCCTATTGTTGGCATCTCTCTGAACAATCTTTGCTCATAATTTTCTCCTTCATAACTGATGATGTTTCTGGTGCGTGTTTGATAGCTTGAAGCAAGGTTGAGAAATCTGGAAGGGAAAGATTTAGGTCGTCTGTCTGGTTCAGCTAAAGGCAAACCTAAGATTGAAGTGTATGACAAGGATAAGAAGAAGGGATCCGGTGGTCTTATCACTCCTGCTAAGGTCGAGATCATTGTCTCTTTGTTTGTTTCTACTTTTTCTAGTTTTGGACTTGTGTTAGAGTGAGAGTTCTGTTGCAGTTGAGTTTCATATCTATTTGCTTGTTCTTGGGTTTAAATCTGAACTGTTTGTTATGTGCAGACTTACAACACTGCTGCAGATTCTCTTCTTGGGCAAAAACCAGCTAAATCTGAGGACGGTGAGGAGTCATCGAAGAAGAAAGATAAGAAAAAGAAGAAGAAGGTGGAATCAGAAGAGGAAGCAGAAAAGGAGGAACCATCAAAGAAAAAGAAGAAGAAGGTGGAAGAAGAAGAGGAAGCAGAAAAGGAGGAACCATCAAAGAAAAAGAAGAAGAAGAAAGCTGAAGCAGAAACTGAAGTTGTAGAGGTTGCAAAGGAGGAGAAGAAGAATAAGAAGAAGAGAAAGCATGAGGAAGAAGAAACAACTGAAACACCAGCCAAGAAGAAAGATAAGAAAGAGAAGAAAAAGAAGAACAAGGACTGAGGGAGAGAAACAGATTTTGAGAGATCTCTGAGTGTAAGATTAGTGTTTTTTTTGGTGGACTTTGCATTATTATTATCTAGAGTAATAGCTGTTAAGGTGTTTACTTATTTGCCTGAAATTATCATTTTGAATGATGAATTCATATTTAAATCCTTCACCCCCAGACTTTATATTATGTTTTCCAATCTTCTTAGATGATTAATTTTGGAACTCTTTTTTTATTTAATTTATAGTTTGTAATATTATTCTTCTTCCAGCATGTTTTTATCATATCTGGAACAAGAAATAATGTATTCCGATAAAATCAACTAGTATTTGCTACTAAACGTGTCTGTAGATCCACCATATAAAATACTGAGATTTGATTAATAGATTTACAGCCGGAGTATCTCTTCTTTCATGATCGTATCTTTCGTTATTGACTATTTATAATGCATGTTTATCTTGGATATTGTCTGGCACAATTTTTTTAAAATAACCCAAAAATTGATGAGGCAGGTCATTAGAATTAGTAAAATTGTCTGGCATAATGATGATTTGTAGTTTACAATGCTTGGAATGAATAACATACAAAGCTTTTAGTCATAAAAGAGAAAATAAATAAAAAAGAAGAGAAAAAATGATTTATAAGTATTCTCTTAAAGGACAGAAGTAATCACTAATACCTTAGCCTTTGTTCCTTGTTTGGTTTACAAATTGAGTCTTGATAAAGGAGCTTCTTTGATTGGAGAGATGAAGAAAACTCCTCATTATGTATCATAATTGTTACATTTTTTTTTTTTTAATTTTCTTCCAATTTTTCTATTCTAAAGTTTCTAACAAAAAGAAATCATAGTGTTATATTTTTAATGATACAATTCCAAAATTAGGTGGATACATTACCAAATATTCTTCTTCACTTAAGTTAAAAAAATTAATAATGTTTGACCACCTTTGTGATCCTTGTCATTGACAAAACCCACTTCTTTAGCACCACCACCATAAGAGCATCATTACTGAGAGTTTCTCTCATCGATACTCTTGTTATTGGGGCCCAAAAGTCTAATTAAAAATTCATTTTTCAGTCCATTAATAAGAGAAGCGATTCTATGGGAAGGAATTAAGGAACGCAGTAAGCAACGCGACGTGGCCTGTTATGATACGTAGATGGGTAAATATAAAAGAATTTTTTTTTTCCCTTTTCTTCTTTCTCTCTTTCCCGATCCTCTCTCTTCTCTCAATCCAAAAGGCGATGGAAGCCGATTCATCTTGAAACCAGAAAAATCAGTCGATTCACCTCGTTTTCCATGGTCGATGCTCTCAGTGCTCTTGAGATCGTAAGTCTTTCTTCTTTCCTCTATTTGCCGCAATCGCCGATTCATATGAAACTCGAGGGTTGTTGGTGTTAGGTCGACGGTGGTTGCGGCGAGGATGTTGGCCAGAATTATGTCTGGTCTCACTTTGGGTCTCATGTCTCTAGGTCTCGTTGAGCTCGAGATACTCCAACGTAGTGGTACTCCAAAAGAGAAGAAACAATCATGTAATCGATTCTTAGTAATTGCTGCTTGATTCAATCAATTGATTTGGATTTTGGTTTGAACTTGGTTGTGACTGGTTTATTTGGTTAGAATTTGGTTGTGAACGTTAGGATGCAACTGAATCTGAAACTTTAAGTGAACCTTTGTTAGGAAGTAGCGAACCTTTGTTAGGAAATAGTAGAGATGGGTACAATGAGGTTAGTGTTTCAGTTTGTGTTTGTTTTTGAAAAGAGATGAGAAGAGGAACCCTTTTTTGTATTATTATCTGTTGTGTGTCTCTTAGAAGCGTACTATGGAGGATTTTTGGGAAGAAGAACGCAAGAGACAGCAAGTTCACTGGACATTAATCTTTTCTCCATTGATTGCACAATGGGCTCAGTGGATAGGTATGAAAATTTCTATCTTTGTTTTGATTACCGATGAAGCTTGTGTTAGGGTTGGTTTTGTTTGATTGATTTCTGTTTGCATGGATCTGTTCTATGATCTTGTGTAGAATTTAGGGTCAAATGCAAAGCTTTTAATTTTGATATTTTTGCTGCATTATGAGAGTATGCTTTTGCTTGGTGCCTCTAAGTCTTTGTATGTGGTTTAGTAGGAAGCCTACTTAGTAAATTGATTACTTTCTCTTATGGTCTCTCTGTTTCTCAACTGCTTGGTTTTGTTGTTCCTTCAAATTTTGTTGGTCTTTTGTCTAGTCTTGTTGATCACGAGAGAACCCAATGCAGAACAAGCCAACCACTTACAACAATGCACTTCTCGTTGGACTTTGTCTAGCCTTGTCACTACTTCTTCTGCTTTACAATCGTTGAAGTGAAGCTATTTTTTATTGAAATCACATTGCTTTTGTTTTACGACATGTACACTTTGAAACATTTCATTTTTTTTTTTTTTATGTTGTGTTCTTGTTGAAGCATGTTTTTGATTAATCAAGCCTGTTTTTGATTAATGTAATATAAATAATTTTAAATAATTAAAGTTTGATAATTAATAAACACAAATTAAAAAATTATTATTTAAATGTTTGAGTAACCTTCTTTGGGGTTCTCTAGTAATAGGCTGATTTTGCTTAAGTTTTCTTATGGTTCCTTTAATTAATTTAATATTAATTATATAATTAATTAATATGAGAGTAACTTTGTGAGTACTCCCCACTAATGATGGTCTTAGACCACACCTTTGTGAATAAGAAAGAAAATGAGTTTTCCTCTAATAGCCGTTTCATATCCGAAATTAACCGTTATTAGTGACAATATATATTGTAATGCAATAATGAAACCAACCATTGTAAGAAAATGATTTATGTATTAGTGATTAAATATATCATTAATGACTAGTTTGAAATCTGAAAAAGAGAATAAACAAAAAAAAACTTGTAATCAAAAAATGTTGAGGTTTTTTGTTTTATAAGTTGGTGGGGACAAAACCGCAGATCTTCTGCGGTTTACACAGTTATAATCTTCTTCTGACCTGTGTGTGTGTGTTGCGTCCAAACAAAACACAATTTACACATCATTATAATAATAAACAGCCAACAGATCTTCGTCTGTTTCCATATTTATTCCTTTTTTTTGTCTGATTCAAAAAAAAAAAGAAAGAGTTTTTGAAGTAAAATAAAAAGCCTTAGCAGTTCAACCAATCCTTCTTGAGAATTTCTTACCCCAAAGTTGGTCTCTTTCTTTCATAATTAATGGTGGTAAGTAAAGTAAATATGTATTGGTCTACAAAACTCTGTAGCAGCTTATGTTGTATTGTATGTATCACCCTTGCCTTTTATTGTTTCTTTCTCCAAAAGCCCTAATTGGGTTTTAAAATCTTTTTCTTTTTAGCTTTAAAGGTTTCATTTTTAAAATCTTCTGGACTCCATTCCATTTTCCCCTTTTCCTTTTTGTCTTTCTTTATTTTTTTGTTTGCCTCTCTTTGTTGAATTTTTGAAATCCCTCAATTTTCATTCCTATTTTTGTTCAATTTTGTTTGTCTCTTCTCCTGAGTTTTGAGTCAGCTTTGGTGTGTCTGTGTCTCTTAAATTTTAAACAAGTTTTTTTTTCTCAGATCTTTACCTTCTTCCTTTGACTTGTCTCTCATAGCCTGACTTCTCTCTTTCTCTCTCAGAACTAGGGTTTAATTTTGTTCCTCTGTTTCTTACTTTTTTGGATTCTCCCTCCCTGCAGCTGTTTTACTCTGTTCAAGTCTCAGATTTGACCAGCTGGGTTGAGAATTTCGCGTCTCCTCGATCATAAAGTAAGTGAATTTCACCAACCCCCTTCCTTTTTTTTTCTTATTCAAAGTTTCCTGTTTTAGTCAAATCTGATCTTCGATGTGATATACTTTTCCTGGGTTTCGAGTTGTAAACCAATTTTGAATTTTTCCATTTGTGTGTCTCTGTGTGTGTTGCAGTTAAAGTTGATTTCAAAGAGTGAGACTTTTTGATTGTGCTAAAGAGATCTCTTTTTAGAAACATGTTGAGCAGATGAAGGTTAGTTTGATGAGATGGGTTGTGTATTGGGTCGACCCGGATCATCAGGATCAGTTTCTGGGTCTAGAGACGATGTTAGTACTAGGATTGAGTCTAAACGGCAACAAGTTAACAATGTGTCTGTGACCAAAACCGAGGCAACAGAGAGCACTAGTGCTGCTGCTGTTGTTGTTGCTTCTGCTTCCAATGGTGAGGAGGTTAGTAATCATCACGAAGCTGTTGTGGATCAGAAGGAAGAGAATGGCTTTGTTGTGACAGAAGCCAAAGAGAGGAAATCTAAAGGGGAAAGGAAAAGGTCTAAGCCTGACCCGAGACGAAGCAACCCGCCTAAGAATTTGCTCGGTGAACAAGTTGCAGCTGGATGGCCATCATGGTTGTCTGAAGTCTGTGGAGAAGCTCTAAGCGGATGGCTTCCACGGAAAGCTGATTCTTTTGAGAAGATTGAGAAGGTGAGAGAGCATAATCTGTTTTCGTTTTTGTTCCTTGCAATGATTTTGTGTAATTGAAGTTTGTTGTTTATGTGTTTGTGTGTGTGTAGATTGGATCAGGAACGTATAGTAATGTGTACAAGGCGAAAGATTTGTTGACAGGAAACATTGTGGCGTTAAAGAAAGTGCGTTGTGATGTTAATGAACGCGAGAGCTTAAGATTTATGGCTAGGGAGATTCTGATTTTGAGGAGATTGGATCATCCTAATGTCATTAAACTGGAAGGTTTGGTTACTTCGAGGATGTCGAGTAGTTTATACTTGGTCTTCCGTTATATGCATCATGATTTAGCTGGTCTTGCTGCAAGTCCGGACATTAAATTCACTGAGCAACAGGTCATATAACCCTTGGTGAATTTTTCAGTCACAACACAGAGTTGGAGGCAAATCCTAACCGTGTTAATAATGTCTATGTTTTCAGGTTAAATGCTATATGAAGCAACTTCTCTCGGGGCTGGAGCATTGCCATAGCCGAGGAGTTCTTCACCGTGATATTAAAGGATCAAACCTTCTTATAGATGATGGAGGAGTTCTTAGAATAGGCGATTTCGGGCTTGCAACTTTTTTTGATGCGAGTAAGAGGCAACAGATGACAAATCGGGTTGTTACTTTATGGTACAGAGCACCAGAGCTTCTTCATGGTGTTATTGAGTACAGTGTTGGTATTGATTTATGGAGCGCTGGTTGCATTTTAGCTGAGTTATTAGCTGGTAGACCGATTATGCCAGGTCGTAATGAGGTTAGCTTTCAAGTTTTGATTTTCTTTTGAAGGTTGAGAAAAATGTTTTGAGTTATTCATATGAATTGATGAATGGGTATAATGTTGACGCGGCAGGTTGAGCAGTTGCATAGGATATATAAGTTATGTGGATCGCCTTCGGAAGAGTACTGGAAGAAGATTAGGCTCCCTTCTACTCATAAGCATGCTCATCACAAGCCTTTACCGCAGTATAAGAGAAAATTAAGAGAGGTTTACAAAGATTTCTCTCCTGAGGCACTTTCTCTACTCGATACGCTTCTATCGCTCGATCCAGCTGAGCGCCAGACAGCTCCAGATGCGTTGATGAGTGATGTAAGTTTCTTGCAGTGAAATGTTTGGAACTTTATTACAGAAATGAGAGTGGTGTAAGTAGTTTTATGAATGGAAAAAGCTTGAAACTTTTGAGTCTTAGGCGTGTGACTTGATAGTAGTGGTTAAGAACTTCTATGGCTGATTTGTTTTTTGTTGTATAGTTCTTCACAACGGAGCCATTGGCATGTCAACCTTCTGATCTCCCGAAATATCCTCCAACTAAAGAGATTGATGCCAAGAGACGAGATGAAGAGTATAGGAGGTAAAGCTTTCTGTTTCAGTTTGTGTATTCCCTTGTTAGTTGTTACCAACTAGAACCGAATCTAGTATAGATATAGGCTTGGTAAGGTCTCTCAGTTTTAATAGAATATGTATTGGTTTTGGTTATGGTTGCTTGAGAGGTGTATTCATGTGCGCAGACAAAGAGAAGCCCGTAAGGCTCAAGGAGAAAGCGGAAGAAGAATGAGACCCCGAGAACGTGCCCCAAGAGCAATGCCGGCTCCTGAAGCCAACGCAGAGAATCAATCTAACATTGATGTAAGAATTCAAAACAAACAAAAAATGAATCATTTTTGAGTTCCATGTCTGAATCTTTTTTATCTTTACAACAGAGGATGCGTTTGATAACACACGCGAATGCAAAGAGCAAAAGCGAGAAGTTTCCTCCACCACATCAAGACGGGTCGCTTGGTTTTCAGGTGGGATCTTCACGGCGGCTGGATCCATCAGAGATACCGTATAGCACAAACTCATTCACTTCATCTTACTCCAAAGAACCATTCCAGAGTTGGTCAGGCCCTTTGGCTCCCATTGGAGGAGCATCTGACTCAACGACAAGGAGGAGAAACGATATCAATAAGGAGAGAAGAATGGCTTCTAAGGTTAAAGGCAAAAGAATCGTTGTTTGAGAGAGATTTTTATTCATCAGAAAAAATTTCAAAAGTTTCCTTTTTTTTTTGATAGAGAGATACTTTGAGAAAGAAAAAAAAAATCCAATTTTTCCTTTTCTTTTGGTGGGTTGTATGTTTTTTATTTGGTTGATTTGTACAAGAGAATTGACAAAAAAAAGCACACCACTGAAATGAGGGGAAATTATTACATTCTATGATATTTTTATGTAAATTATTTATCTTTTGCTTTTTAATTTCATATTTCTCTTGTTTCTTTCATGCCCTTTAGCCCTTAGTTGGATGATGAAGAAAGTAATCTTTTGACACACATAAATTTACTCTCTTTGGAAGAAAATTTCACAACTCGTCTCATCCTCTTTAATGGGGATAATCACATTCCTAATTTTTAGTATAGTCTAGACGTCATTATTGTAAGAGTTAATCGAGACACCAACAAGCCCAACAAGACAGGCCCAGCTTAAAAAAATTGAGGCCCCTGGTTAATTTAATCACGTGTTGGTGGGGGAGAGAGAGTAGAACGTCGGAAGAAGAGCAAACCCTAATTTTTTGGATTGGAGAGCGAGGAGACACCCCCCACACCAGAGTAGAAGAAATGTGGAGTCGGATTTTCCCAGTAATAGACTTCTATTATTATTCAGTTTGAATTCTTCTTTTTTTTTTTTTTTTTTTTT
>NC_025699.1:1772181-1776696 GCF_000633955.1 Camelina sativa | reverse complement strand
TTTTTTTTTTTTTTTTTTTTTTTTTTTTTTTTTTTTTTTTTTGGGGGGGGTTTATGATGATCTAATCTGAATTGGTTGACATGGAAAACTGCAGCCAAGTCGGTATATACAGGGTTATATAGGATATGGCATTCCAGGTTCTGTTGGATTTTTGGGCTACACAATTTGGGGTAAATGTCAATCTCTCTTGTTTGATTTTGCTTTAAAATACTTTTTTTTTTTTTTAATCGCTTAATATTGCTACCTCAGAATTGAGAAGGAGTAAGAGAAACATGAAGAGGATGGAGGAAATAGTAGAAGAAGTAAACGACAGGATTAATCGTACGACCGAAAAAAGGAATCAGGTATATATAGAGTATTTTGTTAGGTATACCAACCAACCGGCTCGGATCTTTTTATAATGAAGCTGTGTGTCCCCTCTCTCATGTTTCAGATGCTTCTTAGGCAGTATTATTCTGAAGCCCATGAAGGAACCCGCAAAGAAGGATGATGAACCCGCGACTGCTTTTAAAGTGTTTTTATGCTNTTTTTTTTTTTTTTTTTTTTTTCTTACCTCTGAATCCCCTCCTGTGTGTTCCAGAGTAACATAAGATTTGTGTTTGCTATGTTTTATGAAAAAAGATCATCTAATGTGATGTGAGTAGAGGAGTGTGTTTCGAACATCCAACCAACAGCGTCCAAAAGGCTTACATTCTTTTGCGATCTTTCAACTTCTAGATAAAATAATTTGCTTATGAATAAAAATCCAATTGTTGAACAGAAAAAAATAAGGGATAATTAAATTCTTACAAGTTATATAATAAATTATTATTGTCCCGTTTGACGTCCAAAGTTTTTTTTTTTACATCCTTTTTGGTATTTTTAAGAATTCACATCGTAAGCAATAATCAATCTTTCCATACATGTATTATATTTATATACCTACCAAACTTGGAAGAAACATATAAAACTGAGAGAGATCGAGGACAAGGGATTGGAACTTAGCAAGAAACCCTAACTTGTTTCCGTTGCGATCATGAGACCCGTCGTCATAGCTCAGGTAAATTGAGTGGTTTTATTTCGTTTTTGATGGTTAAGAAGAAAATTGAGTGGTTTTATTTCGCTGTTCTTGTATTTGGGTATTCAGCAAGAGACCGTGAGAAAATGGAACAGGTGAGTAAGCAAGCACTTTTGCCTCTCGTCTGAATTCCGACAAGAATATATATAGTTATTAATAGATAGATATCATGACTGTGAGGTGTTTTGCAGGACTGGAAGCAGAAGCAGCTCCTCATAGATGATATTGAAAGGAGGATGGAGGAGAAATATAAGATTTAATTTCTCAAGACCGTTCTCATGGCAGACTGACATAGGATGATGTCATGTGTAATATTTTATGTGTTTTTTTTTCTTTGAGAATGTATTTGCGTTTTGGATTCCTTTCTATGTTTAGATATTTGTGCTTCTTTGTTGCTGTGCTTTGGTGTTTGACGTTTCGTTCATGCTACAAATAAAAAATAATATTGATTTCTCAGTTTGAGAATTTGATCTTTAAATTCTCTCCTCTCAAAGAGTTTGGACACGTCGTCTTGTTTGTTTCTGCCTGCTACAGAGCCCTCTGAATCATCATATGGTCGCAAACTTCTTCCTCTGTCCGAAAATCAGGTTTCTTATTGAATATATTCTGGTTCAGTTTACCTTTCGCGTCGTCCAGCTCTCTGTCTTTTGTGTCCTACCCATATCATCTCCTTTTCTGACTCTTATCATTGGACCTCAAATGGCTTGTAGTTGAGCTTTGTGATTTTCAAGCTTCGGTCTTTTGGCTGTTTCGGTGGGGGTTCTGGTTGAGTCGTAACATTCATTTGGAATGGAAGCCTTAACTGGCTTGCATCGATGAGCACAGTTGCATTGCTTGTTCAAAGGTTACATTAATCTCAGTGGTTTTCTTAAGAGATATGTGAATCATTTCTCATTTCTTTGCTTTAGGTTTTGTCTTTAAGACTTCTTTTAGCACTCTTTGAGGCTGTTTCTTTGGTTTTGTCAACACATATTTCTAAATTGTTGTGGATTCTGGTAGACAAACTCGTGTATGGGCCTTCATTATGCTTCTGGCCCAAATGCCTTTTCTTCTTCTTTCTTCTTCCTCCTACGACACAAAACACTTCTTCTTCTTAAGATTCGTTGTCCTAATAAAATGGTCTTTGAAATTAAAAAAAAAGTATTAATAAAAAATAGATTTGGGTATAAAACTAAACTACAAAATACAATAAAAAATCGTAGCTTTTCGTGTAAAACCCCAAACCCCAAATCAGACGTGTCTGTCTTTGATTCTGCAAGACGAGGAAGAAAGTGTTGTTTGGAATCTCTCTCTCCCTTTTTGGTTATATTCGTCAGAAGTAAATAATAATGGAGGACGTCAGCTCCACGGCGAGTAATGTGGCCCGAGCGATTCTCGCCGTCCTCGATTATAGCTCCACGTCCGACACTCGCAAATCGGCTGTCGAATTCCTTGAATCTGTAATTCTTCTCTTCTTCTTTTTTTTTTTTACTTCTTTTGATCGATTTGCGTCTTTCGTTTATGAATTATGATGTTAGCTGCTGCGCTTGTGGGTTTTTACCAGTGATCAAGCTTTTAAGGGGAAACAAAATATATAATAAAAATTCGAACTTTTTTTAGTTAGATGATTGGTTGGTCACCTCAGATTATGTTATTGTTATATTTGCAAACGACTTTTTTTGTTTGTTAGAGTTGATTGATTGAGAATTTGAGATTGCTGAAAAATTCGAACTTTTTTTAGTTAGATGATTGATCTCCTCAGATTATACTTTTGTTGGTGAGGATTTTGATATTTTGCAATATAGAGTTAGCAATTATATATACTTGTGACGGATTTGTTTTGATTTGAGTAATCTCTGCGGTCTTTGAAAAATACATATATGCAGATAAAATCTGGAGATGTAAGGGTTTTGGCAAATACTTCTTTTCATCTTGTGAAGAAGGAGTGGTCTCCTGAAATTCGTCTGCATGCTTTTAAGATGCTTCAGGTTTGTTGTGCTTTCTGCTTTTTATATATTTTTGTCTTTAATACTTAAAACTGCTCTTGCTGAATGAAACTGGACGGGATCTAGAACTCATCGATTTTTAGAGGCAAGTTGCTTTGTGGTACGGATCCAATTCCAAGATTGTTTTGTTAGTTTCTAAATAGTCAGGGAGGTCAGTTGACAATCTCATTTTATAGAATGAGAAAAGCTTGAGACGCCTGTGGAAAGAATTTGAATGGCAAGTCAAATTTGGAGACTGTCATACCCCAAATAGATCACATATCCCTGTTCTGTAATTTAATCGAACCTCAATTCGTTGCTATATCTCAGTGCAGTATGTTGTGTGCTATCTGATTGTCATAATTTAGCTTCTTAGGAGAGCACAGAAACCTTATTGTGAAGCTATCTTTCCTTTTCAGCATCTGGTCAGACTACGATGGGACGAATTAAGTCCTCCGGAGTGCAGGGATCTTGTTAATGTTTCTATTGAGCTAATGTCAGAGGTTGCTAATGCATGCGAGAATTGGCCTCTTAAGAGTCAGTCAGCTGCCCTTGTAGCTGAGGTACGAGTTCAGATTGCTCTGCGTTTTCACTTGCTGTCATCATCATTGGTGCTTGTTTCCGTTCACTTTCTCAGATTAATATCTTTATCTTATTGCAGATAGTTAGAAGACAAGGACCTGATTTTTGGCAAGAGATATTTACATTATTGACTTCCTTGTCTGCTCAGGGCCCCGTGCAAGTAAAATGTTCTTCCATTTATTTACTTTAACAAATTTTTTTCAGAGAAATTAATAAAAGCATACCTATTCTTAAACGATAGGCTGAATTGGTCTTGATGACGCTGAGATGGCTTCCTGAAGATATTACAGTTCACAATGACGACTTGGAAGGTATTTATGAGTAAAATATACTTCTTTTTGTATTACTCTGTCCGCAGGGTGAAGCTTTTTCTAATCGTGAAGTTTAGATTAAACTAAAAATAATAGGTTATGGAAAGACACATATGCCAACATATGTTAGTTTTGTAATTCTGTATACCTTAACTTTTCAGTCTAGTTATACTCAATCTGGTGAACTCTGGTTTCACCATTATGGTTTAGCTCAGACATTTTGAAGAAAGTACCTCTTGAAATTATCAACCTTACCATTTCTTTTCAGCTCCATCCTCCTTTCTAAGTTCTGTTTTGGACATCTCTTCAGGTGACAGGCGTAGGCTATTGTTGCGGGGACTTTCTCAATCTTTGCCTGAGATTTTGCCTTTATTGTATAATGTATGCCGCCGACTTATTCCTCTTAGTAAAGTTGTTTGCTACCACGGTAATTTGCTGAATATATTAAAATGCAGCTTCTTGAACTACACTTTGGAGCTGCAATAAGAGAAACTGGTAGGCAAAACGTTGACCTGGCAAAACAGCATGCAAATGTGGTTATAGCTTGCTTGAATGCCATCATCGCATATGCTGATTGGGCTCCTGTTCCAGATCTTGCCAA
>NC_025699.1:1766820-1772027 GCF_000633955.1 Camelina sativa | reverse complement strand
ACTCTTTGAGGCTGTTTCTTTGGTTTTGTCAACACATATTTCTAAATTGTTGTGGATTCTGGTAGACAAACTCGTGTATGGGCCTTCATTATGCTTCTGGCCCAAATGCCTTTTCTTCTTCTTTCTTCTTCCTCCTACGACACAAAACACTTCTTCTTCTTAAGATTCGTTGTCCTAATAAAATGGTCTTTGAAATTAAAAAAAAAGTATTAATAAAAAATAGATTTGGGTATAAAACTAAACTACAAAATACAATAAAAAATCGTAGCTTTTCGTGTAAAACCCCAAACCCCAAATCAGACGTGTCTGTCTTTGATTCTGCAAGACGAGGAAGAAAGTGTTGTTTGGAATCTCTCTCTCCCTTTTTGGTTATATTCGTCAGAAGTAAATAATAATGGAGGACGTCAGCTCCACGGCGAGTAATGTGGCCCGAGCGATTCTCGCCGTCCTCGATTATAGCTCCACGTCCGACACTCGCAAATCGGCTGTCGAATTCCTTGAATCTGTAATTCTTCTCTTCTTCTTTTTTTTTTTTACTTCTTTTGATCGATTTGCGTCTTTCGTTTATGAATTATGATGTTAGCTGCTGCGCTTGTGGGTTTTTACCAGTGATCAAGCTTTTAAGGGGAAACAAAATATATAATAAAAATTCGAACTTTTTTTAGTTAGATGATTGGTTGGTCACCTCAGATTATGTTATTGTTATATTTGCAAACGACTTTTTTTGTTTGTTAGAGTTGATTGATTGAGAATTTGAGATTGCTGAAAAATTCGAACTTTTTTTAGTTAGATGATTGATCTCCTCAGATTATACTTTTGTTGGTGAGGATTTTGATATTTTGCAATATAGAGTTAGCAATTATATATACTTGTGACGGATTTGTTTTGATTTGAGTAATCTCTGCGGTCTTTGAAAAATACATATATGCAGATAAAATCTGGAGATGTAAGGGTTTTGGCAAATACTTCTTTTCATCTTGTGAAGAAGGAGTGGTCTCCTGAAATTCGTCTGCATGCTTTTAAGATGCTTCAGGTTTGTTGTGCTTTCTGCTTTTTATATATTTTTGTCTTTAATACTTAAAACTGCTCTTGCTGAATGAAACTGGACGGGATCTAGAACTCATCGATTTTTAGAGGCAAGTTGCTTTGTGGTACGGATCCAATTCCAAGATTGTTTTGTTAGTTTCTAAATAGTCAGGGAGGTCAGTTGACAATCTCATTTTATAGAATGAGAAAAGCTTGAGACGCCTGTGGAAAGAATTTGAATGGCAAGTCAAATTTGGAGACTGTCATACCCCAAATAGATCACATATCCCTGTTCTGTAATTTAATCGAACCTCAATTCGTTGCTATATCTCAGTGCAGTATGTTGTGTGCTATCTGATTGTCATAATTTAGCTTCTTAGGAGAGCACAAAAACCTTATTGTGAAGCTATCTTTCCTTTTCAGCATCTGGTCAGACTACAATGGGACGAATTAAGTCCTCCGGAGTGCAGGGATCTTGTTGGTGTTTCTGTTGAACTAATGTCAGAGGTTGCTAATGCATGCGAGAATTGGCCTCTTAAGAGTCAGTCAGCTGCCCTTGTAGCTGAGGTACGAGTTCAGATTGCTCTGCGTTTTCACTTGCTGTCATCATCATTGGTGCTTGTTTCCGTTCACTTTCTCAGATTAATATCTTTATCTTATTGCAGATAGTTAGAAGACAAGGACCTGATTTTTGGCAAGAGATATTTACATTATTGACTTCCTTGTCTGCTCAGGGCCCCGTGCAAGTAAAATGTTCTTCCATTTATTTACTTTAACAAATTTTTTTCAGAGAAATTAATAAAAGCATACCTATTCTTAAACGATAGGCTGAATTGGTCTTGATGACGCTGAGATGGCTTCCTGAAGATATTACAGTTCACAATGACGACTTGGAAGGTATTTATGAGTAAAATATACTTCTTTTTGTATTACTCTGTCCGCAGGGTGAAGCTTTTTCTAATCGTGAAGTTTAGATTAAACTAAAAATAATAGGTTATGGAAAGACACATATGCCAACATATGTTAGTTTTGTAATTCTGTATACCTTAACTTTTCAGTCTAGTTATACTCAATCTGGTGAACTCTGGTTTCACCATTATGGTTTAGCTCAGACATTTTGAAGAAAGTACCTCTTGAAATTATCAACCTTACCATTTCTTTTCAGCTCCATCCTCCTTTCTAAGTTCTGTTTTGGACATCTCTTCAGGTGACAGGCGTAGGCTATTGTTGCGGGGACTTTCTCAATCTTTGCCTGAGATTTTGCCTTTATTGTATAATGTATGCCGCCGACTTATTCCTCTTAGTAAAGTTGTTTGCTACCACGGTAATTTGCTGAATATATTAAAATGCAGCTTCTTGAACTACACTTTGGAGCTGCAATAAGAGAAACTGGTAGGCAAAACGTTGACCTGGCAAAACAGCATGCAAATGTGGTTATAGCTTGCTTGAATGCCATCATCGCATATGCTGATTGGGCTCCTGTTCCAGATCTTGCCAAATATGGAATTCTTAGTGGGTACGGATTCATTAACACCCTTGCGGAGATTGTTATATTGATGTCAGCCATGCATTTTTTCTTTACTGATGAAGTGCTCGCAAACTCATAATAGGTGCAGCTGCTTACTTTCTTCTCCTGACTTCCGTCTTCATGCTTGTGAGGTTTTCAAACTAGTCTGCTCTAGGTATGCAACTGGGCTGTTTGATCTGATGTACTTACGTGAGCACACATAGACATCTTTGACTTTTTCTAGCTTTTCTTATCTACAGAAAAAGACCCAGTGATGCTTTTACCGCAGAGTTCGATTCTGCAATTAGCAATTTGTTTCAGATCCTGACGAACGTCTCCAGAGAATTCTTATTAAGATCCTCTTCAAGTTCTAGCGATTTAGATGAAAATGATTATGATTTTGCAAAATGCATGTGTGAAAGTATGGCCTCTTTAGGCTCAACAAACTTGCAATGCATCTCTTCTGATGGTGGTGTTATGGCTGTTTACCTTCAGCAGGTATTGTTAATGTCTTATTTTTGTTACTTAACTGGATGTTTTCAGTGAAGAGGCTGAAGTTAGTAATTGCTGCAATGGCAAACTGAAACAAGAAAAGTTTGATTTTGAACAGTCAAATTTTTATCGTTTTAAGCTGGTCATTTGAAAATTTGAGATCAGATTCTCGTTCTTGAGTGAGCCGAGTCCAATTGTTTACTAAGTGTAGTATCCTTGCTGATATAGTTTGATTGTCTGGCCATTTATAACTTAAAAATCCTTCTCTATATGTTAGCAATAATATTTTGCATTATTAGATTTTATTTTCCACAAATAATCATGTTGTGAATATGTTGCCTTAATCGTTTTTATTTTTGTATAGATGCTTGGCTTCTTCCAACACTTCAAGTTAGGCCTTCACTTCGAGGCACTTCTCTTTTGGCTGGTATGTAACCTTCTTCTTTTGGGAAATTTCGAAGACAAACATATTTGTTGCTAACTTCAGCGTCTTTTCCTTTTGAGTTTTAGTCATTGATGCGGGATTTACTTCCAAAGCCCAAGGCTGCGACTTATCCAAGTGGTGAGGGATCATCAACTGGCGGTGTGGTTAGTTCAAGCCAGGTTGATAGTGAAAAGAAAAAGACTTTAAGTCTTATTAATGATGATATCTCTAGCAGTCTACTGGATGTATCTTTCCAGCGGATGTCCAAGAAAGAAAATGTTCCTCCTGGTGTTACTGTTTCGATTGGGCCCCTGGAACTCTGGAGTGATGAATTTGAAGGGAAGGGAGAATTTGGCCCGTACCGATCAAAGCTGGTATATTCCTGAACCAAATGCATTGGGTCTTACTTTCCAGACAAACACTTACCTAGAAACTTCTTTCTTTCGTGCAGCTAGAATTGATCAAGCATACTGCTTCTCACAAGCCTCTCGTCGCCAGTACCAAAATATCTGAAAGGGTGATTACACTCATTAAGCACCTATTGGCTTCTCCAGCACCCCTTCAGGTTTTCTCTCGACTCTCGAGTTCTTTAAGCTGTTGACTTCGCTTGACAAACATGCACCATTAGATATCTACTATATGGAGGCTCTTTGATGATCTAGTTCATATTTAAGCTCATGATACAAACATTCCCAGGATGTAGCAGTGATGGACACCCAGGACTTAGCACTTGATTGTATTGTGGCAACGATTTTTGATGGATCAAATGAGTTTGCTGGGGGAAGTTCTGAAGTTCATTATGCATTACGTGGAATATATGAGGGTATACTGCAGCATATTCAAATTCCCAAGGTTTTGTTTACTATGTCTGGCCTTTTTTAACACTCGGTATTGTGCTGTTTGATGGGCCAGGATTGCTTCAGCAGCTTCTCTCTTTAAAATGGAATGAACCAGAGCTTATGATAGTGCACGTGCACTATCTGGATGCAATGGGTCCTTTTCTCAAGTATTTTCCAGATGCAGTTGGAAGTGTCATCAATAAACTATTTGAGCTTCTCACCTCTCTTCCACACGTTGTGAAGGTTTGTTGTTATTGTTGCTGTGTATACATGCGCTTATACATAGAAATATCCTTTTCAAAATTTTGACAGTGCAGAAGTCAAGGTTTAGATGAGTTATCTGACGCCTGTTTCTTTGGCAGGATCCAGCTACTAGCATATCTCGAGCTGCAAGATTGCAGATTTGTACATCTTTCATTAGAATAGCCAAAGCTGCAGAAAAAAGTGTTCTGCCTCACATGAAGGTAGCTTTGAACTGTCACTAATTACAGTTAGGAACTCAGATAAGTAAACTCTGGAAAATTGTTTGCATAGTTTTATGATTTGTTAAGCTGGTGTCTGGTTACTTTATCTTGTTAAAACTAGAGCAACAGGGCACCAGCTATTGGTTGGTCTGCATCATTATTTCATTGGTTTAGTTTCGTTCTTGTTGGAACATCTTTGGTTAACTAGAAAACTTATTAACATATTCTTGTGAACCTTGGGTATCATTTTTGTGGCAGAATTCTTCTTTTGCATTTTCTTGGTTGCCTCTACTATAGCACAAAAAAAGTCGTCATCTTTACAGACATAATTTTGCGCAGGGTATTGCTGATACAATGGGGTATTTGGAAAAAGAAGGAACTTTACTCCGTGGGGAGCATAACATTCTGGGTGAAGCATTTCTTATTATGGCTTCCTCAGCAGGGTAATATTTGAT
>NC_025699.1:1751136-1765682 GCF_000633955.1 Camelina sativa | reverse complement strand
CTATAGCACAAAAAAAGTCGTCATCTTTACAGACATAATTTTGCGCAGGGTATTGCTGATACAATGGGGTATTTGGAAAAAGAAGGAACTTTACTCCGTGGGGAGCATAACATTCTGGGTGAAGCATTTCTTATTATGGCTTCCTCAGCAGGGTAATATTTGATTCAAAATGAAGTATAATTGATTGCATATATCCAGCTTCGGATTAGTCATGTTCTTAGATATAATTTAAACCTGGCGCAGAGCTCAACAACAGCAAGAAGTTCTTGCTTGGTTATTGGAACCATTGAGTCAGCAGTGGATCCAACTGGAGTGGCAGAACAATTATCTATCAGATCCAGTGGGTCTTGTTCGCTTATGCTCCAACACATCATTCATGTGGTCTATATTCCACACTGTTACATTTTTTGAGAAAGCACTCAAGAGAAGTGGATACAGAAAAAGCAATTTGAACAAGACCTCTGTGACAACTCCAGCTTCACATCCTATGGCTCCTCATCTTTCTTGGATGTTGCCACCCCTCTTAAAAGTATGCCCTGAAAATGTTTAGTTTAATTCGTAATGAAGTTCCTTAGTCCTATATTGGTATGATTTTTTGTTTTTGTTTTTGCAAGAATAACATGACAACATTCCTTTTTTATATATATACAGCTACTCCGTGCTCTTCATTCCCTTTGGTCACCCTCTGTAATTCAAACATTACCTCCAGAACTTAGGGCAGCAATGACAATGACTGATGCTGAGCGATGCAGTCTCCCTGGTGAAGCAATTCCTAAATTGTCAAAAGGCGTATCGGTTTATGCTGATGGGTCGTTCGATGGAACTAAAGAAGGAAAGGCCGAGGCAAGTGAATCTGATATACGAAATTGGTTGAAAGGTATCCGAGAGAGTGGGTGAGTTTCTAGTATCCTCCTTTTGAGCTAGCCTTACATAGAGTATTTGATAAATCTCTGATTTATAACTCATTAGTGTTTGTTTACACATTTAGATACAACGTGTTGGGCCTATCAACAACCATTGGAGAGACATTCTTTAAATGCTTAGATGCTAACTATGTTGCGATGGCACTCATGGAAAATTTGCAGTCGATGGAATTCAGGCACATTCGGCTGTTTATTCATACCTTTATAATCTATATAGTCAAATCTTGTCCCGCGGATATGTGGGATTCATGGCTAGGAATACTTCTGCACCCATTGTTTATCCACTGTCAGCAAGCTCTCAGCTCATCTTGGGCCGGTCTTCTGCACGAGGGCAGAGCAAAGGTTCCGGACTTAATTGGCGTACAAAGTGGATCAGACATGAAACTTGAAGTGATGGAAGAAAAACTTTTAAGAGACTTAACTCGGGAAATTGCGACTCTCTTTTCAACAATGGCTTCTCCTGGACTAAACAAAAGACTTCCGGTTTTGGAACATTCAGGCCGTGTTGGTCGTGTGGATATGTCTACTCTCACAGATTTACTTGCGTTCAGATCCAACTCTATGGTGGGGTAAGTATACTACCCCCTATATACTTCAGATTAAAAGTTGTTTGATAAAATCCAAAATAACGGGAAAAAATGAATTGGATTGTAGTTTCCTCCTGAATCACAAAAGTGTAGCTCTACCAGCACTGCAGATCTGTTTAGAAGCCTTTACCTGGACAGATGGAGAAGCGACCACCAAAGTCTGTTGTTTTTGTGATGTTGTTGTTCTTCTAGCTATACTAACAAATAACGTGGAGCTACGAGAATTTGTTTCAAAAGATTTGTTCACAGCAGTCATCCGCGGCTTAAGCATGGAGTCCAATGCCATTAACAGCCCTGATTTAGTTAATATATGCCGTGAAATATTTATCTATCTTTCTGACAGAGACCCAGCTCCTCGCCAGGTGAGTTTAAACCAGAAACATTCATGGTTGAGTCCTTTTGCCTGCTGTATGATACTTCATTTACCTTGGCTTTTGAGTTTTGATCATGTTTATTCTGATATTATCAGGTTTTGCTTTCGCTCCCTTGTCTCTCTCCAAACGACTTGCATGCTTTTGAAGAAGCTGCAGCCAAAACTTCCAGTCCCAGAGAACAAAAGCAGCTTATGAGGAGCTTGTTGTTGTTAGGTACTGGGAATAGCTTAAAAGCACTTGCTGCTCTAAAAAATCTGAATCTTATAACAAATGTCACGGGTATGCCAGGTTCGCTTCACATTTATGATCTCTCTTTTTAAACAGAGTTTAAAACTTTACTTTTCTTCCTCGTTTTTTTTTGGCATTCAGCAAGATCGCGCCTACCCGCAAGCGCTCCAGAAACAGTTGGAGCGAGTGTTCTGTGAGATGAAGCCATAGGAGTTCTTCCAATGATTGGAGAGTTGTAGAGAATATAAATAGAGTTTATTTGAGATGTAACAACAATAGAGATAGAGAAGCAGGTTTATGTCCTTAGGTTATATTACTTTTACTTGATAAATTTCGTAGGTAAAAGAGATAATACGATACAACACGGAAAAGATAATATAATACGATTCAAAGGTTTTGTGATATCGATTTTTACAATCGGTGAATTCGTGATTTCAAAAAAGAAAAGTAGTAACTGAAAGAACATCGAAACATCTTTGGTACTTGTCAGCTCTCTACTATAACCTCTTAACGCGGTCTTTGTCATAAAAAGAAATCAGATTCTAAAATCAGAGGACAATTTACATGTGCAAATGACATTTATAGTAATACTAGCAATCGATCCGCGCGTAGTAGTTAGATGAAGGTGTATTCTGAGTTTTGTTGTGTATATTTTTTTTGGTTTTTGTAAATTCATCTTTACGTTTGTTTTTGTATTTAGTTTTGGTTGCTTATGTTGTTTTGTTGGATATTTTAATAAAAATATGTTTTGGAGTAAGTATAATTTAGTTTGCTGTTTTAAAGAAAAAATGAGATCATTTTGTGTGTTTATAATGCTTTTAAAACAAGTTATTATTAGAAGTTAACATTGTTTAGTTGAAGTTGTTGTTTTGTTGTAGCTGTTAGTTGTCATTAATTTATTATTATTTTCTATTTTGTGGTTGGATTGTTATTTAATATTTTCATATGTATTTCGTAAACTGTTGGAGTAATTTTTTTTGTCAATGTTTTAGTGTTTGGAGTGAAAAATATTGTGGATTTTATTAAGAAAAATAAATAAGTTATTTATTGTGGATTTTATTATCAATTTTCTTTCTAGGCTATTTTTGTTTGTTTCATTCAGACCCAATTTCTCTGTAAGGTTTATAATTTGTGGGTTAATTAGACTATTATTTGTATGTTATTGAGTTGAAATTGATTTGTTCTTTTTCAAAATCCGATGTCCTCGTGAACGAATAGGAGAAGAGCAATTTTCCGATCTAGAGGTCTGTTTGAGGATTAAACTTATGTCTTTGATGCTCGTAATTGTTTTTTTCAGTCATTCCTATCTTAACCGTTTTTCCTTGATTTTTTTTTTTTGGGGTTTGCGTATTTGGTTGATTCGTTGCTCGCTTCGCATCTATTGGGGATATTTGGTTATCCCTTGTTGATTTTGTTAAAGGTGAATGTCAAGTGGGTTGCAAATTTGTTTATATGAAAATATGTTGGCTTTTTTTAAGTTTCCTAATTAAGTTGTGAGTTGTTTTGTGTTATTTCTTGTAATTTTTTTCTCGTTTGTCCTGTGAGTGATTTTGTTTTATTCGATGTAAGTTGTGTTTTGGGGAAAATTAATTTTCTTGTTTATCTTGCTGTAATTTTATAAAGTCCAAATTGTTTTTTTGTTTCTTCGTTTGTCTTTTTCATATAATTTTGTGTTACGGTTATCTGATTATGACATTCATATATCTGAATCTTCTTACTTTATTAAATGTGTGTTCATCTCTTTGCGTCTTTGTCTTTGGTGATGGATTTGTGAAGTGCTGCCAAATAATTATTTTAACTAATTTGTAGTTGTGTTTCCTTGATTCTTTGAAAGTAAGGCCCATAAAATTTGTAAATGGCTTATTAAAATTTGTAAGGCCCATAAAATTAAATAAGATGTGGCTGACGTGGCAGCTGAGGTGGCTGCACCACGAGTGAGAAAAGCTAACTTTATATATATAGATATCACTGCTCTAATTTTAGCCAGCAATTATGCATTGCGAAAGGAAATAAGCTAGTTTGTATTATAAGTTATGATACCGCCATGTTGTATAGCAGTGCGCGTCCTCAAACACTAGTTGTGTTTTGCCTATCCGCAGGTGCGACGCATTGCCAGAGGGAACAATAAGGCGGGATATCTGCCGGATTTAACCCCAGCTCAGAAATGTTTCGGCCATATTCCTGGTAAGATACATTTCAACTAAAGATTATACTTCTTTCTCAAACTACTATTTCCAGAGAACGCAATGAAACATCATGAGGAGGGTTACCTGAAGATCAAGGAACAATTGCATACACATCTTGTCTGTTTCAGATACATTCTGGTCAGATAAACTTGATGCTGCACCTGCTCGTTTCTGTGCATTTTGTCTGTGTTTCTGAAGCACTGTCTCTCTTTTTCTCGCCTGCAACATATTTACCGCATTTTACTACACATAATCCAACCATATCTACATCTTTATAGTAATAATAAGAATTTGAATACGATTTTCAGGAAAAAAGATTCTGGTTTTGGTTATAGCTACTAGGGTTATTTGTCTATTCAACTCCTGTTGTTAAAATCTATAAGATTTGTTTTCTTTTTCACCAACAAATCTTCTTTTTTCTTGCATATTGAAAAATGATGAGAACATTAGATGTGTTTTCTATCTTGATTTATAAAAGCTAGGGTCTCACTCACTTGTTTATTATACTTAGAAAGTGTTTATAACAAAAATACTTACCTCGCTAACAAGTTCAGCAGCTAATTCATAATAACGCCTGGAAATTTCAGTGACAGTGCCAAGCAATAACTCCTCCTTTGTTTCGTGGGTCAAGTAATGTCTAGCCTTATCTCCCTCCAAAAAGTCCTATTAATACAAACGATGCAATAATTCACACTTCAGAACTCATCAGTCAAGTAATTTTGAACTTAAAACCACAACTCCAAAGCTACATGAATACCTTTAGTGGACGCAGTAGTCCAATGACATACGGTGAGTGCCTGACAGGCAGTGGTTTATTAGGCATCATAAATGTTGCGGTTATCCCCCGCAGCTGCCTTAGGCCCTATAGGAAAGAAGAAATCATTTACCACTAATACTAGAATATGTACAGATAGTAGGATTTTAACTGTAACCTATTCAACTATAAAGCAAACTGTATTCAACACTGTTCTAGCAGATCTTGAAGTGCATAACTTAAAAAAGGGGTTTTTCTTTTCTCCATGGCTTTACCTCAACAGATTTATCAACAATGACTTCAATTATTGTCTTGGTAACTAAAGGTATGACGTTCTCTAATGATTCTCCACCGTGTAACATGCTCTTCCTCACCACATCCAGAACTCCAGAGGAGCATGAGGATAAATGGTGTGATATATGTCCAGCATAATCGCCACGAACTTCTGAGACTAGACAATGTACATCATGTATAACCTACAAGGGAGGTAACATGTAAATGTAATTTCAAACGATCAACCATATGATCTATGTAACCAGCATTCATGTATGTGTGTGAAAATCAGATAGTTCGAGTTTACTTGGTTACCATAGCAATTTTTTCACTCTACTAAAATAAAAAGTTCACAACAAAATAAATTTGAAAACAGTTATTAAGCTATATCCAACAGAACATAATTGCAGAAATCTCAAAGAACTCCAAAGTAACTGAGAAACAATCCACATAAAAAGTGACTTACATATATAAAGTCTTCTGCAGTGGCTGAAAGTGCCCATTCACATCCAGGACTCGGGCTGGCATTACTCTTTCTAGTATTCACGACAGATGACACCCAATTACAATATCTACATGTTATCAACACATTATCAAAATTAGAACTGAAACAAAAACTAGTCAGAGGTGATAATATTAAAGTCAAATTTCACAAACCTGGAGAGAAGCTGCAAGGTCAAGCGAAGAAATTTATCAGCAGCAGAGAAAACGAGAACATCTTCTTTCCAGCATGATCGCAAGCTTTCCAAAAGAGTAACGCTCTGTCTGAGCATTAAGTTGGGCGAACTCGGTTTATCTGAGTCAGAATCCTGAATGAAAACAAGAGAAGAGGAAGTAAGAGCAGAATCCAAGCCTCCAGCTATCTCCTGAAACCTGAAATTATGTATTTTCGAGTTAGAGAATCTGAGAAGCCAGTATTATAATGGTAAGCCAACAGCCATTTATTATAACTCTCAAGTACCTGAGTGAAAAGTACACTCCCACATTCCATTGTTTCATGAATTCAATACATATAGCTTCAGCTCGAAACTTGGTTACAGCAGACCTTGACGGACAATAACCTTCACAAAAAGTATATGGTATGAATATTCTGAAAATAATCTAAAATATAATTTCACCACCAACTCCGATAATAATGTAGATCAGTTACTCTACCTTCAAGATATGCCAAGAAATCCAAGCTTGCCTTGTAATTCTTCAAGAACTCGGTAGGCCTTCCAGGAGAAAATGCTCCTGGTTTGACTTTCTGGATTGCCAAAAGAACTTCTTTCAGGATTGAATTTGCCAAGAAGTTAAAGACATGCAAACCCGATTTGTCTGTTTTAACAGCAAGATACAAGAAAAGTGTACAATGAGTGAAATATACCATGAAAAGAATCAGAAGGAAACAATGTCACATTAAAATATGAAGATAATAAGCCATGAAATTTAGGTTACTGTATAATTGCGTAAAATCCTTCTTAGAATATATAACAGGAAAACTTCTTTGCCAGAGAAAAATGGAACTTTAAAAGATGATTGGAGATCTACAAAAACTATGATCACACAGAGATTTGAGCGAATTACCCGTTGAAGATATTTCTAGCAGCAATTTACAGTCCTTTGCAATAAAATGCTTGATCTGTTTGTAATCGTTTTCAAGTTCATCTCCAGATATTCCAGTAGCATCCGCTGATGTTTCATGTGAAATAATTTTATGTATAAATGGAGCCACAATCGTTGTACGAAAAATTTCTTCTGCATTATTGGTGTTATCAATGGCAGCATATGCACGTAAGCAGTTGTAAAGGACGCTTGTGTCGCTGTTGTTTAGACCATCAATGAAACAATGACCCAGGTTAGCATCCAATAACACACTAGCGATCTGAATACTCTTCTCCATGTTCTCAATGAAAGGCAAGTTCTGTACTGACATAACATAACAAGATAGTAAGCATCAATTGTAAGACTTTATACTGTCTTCTGAGGCCTAACAACTACACTAGAGTTTTAGCAGAACAAGAGAGATTACACAAGCTTAAGGAAGAGTAAAAGCATGATGAAGACCTGTGCATGAGCCATATAAAACTTGAGGCGATTCACTTCACTAGCGATTCTTTCCAAAAGCATGCTCTGTGTTTCTCTCATGGTTGTTCCATCTTGCTCCGTGGGAATTTCATCACTCATACAACTCCTTACCAAGGATTTAGCATCCTCGTTTTGCCAATGACAAGGTGTAGTTGGTAGAACTTTAATTAGCTTTTCAACCTACATTGTACAATTAAGGATCACGCATAGATAAAACACTTGCCCAGTGAAGATTCAATAAACTAAAAATCATGAGGTACCTTGGAGACCACATGAAACGTATTAAGCAACAATTCAAGAACCTCCCTGGAAGCAGCAGCATCGGAACGTTGATGCAATCCATTCCTAAGAGAGAAAAGCGCGGCCTCCACAGATCCACGAAACCCAGTGATCTTCTCACGGAGCTCAAGGAGAGGGGCGCGCATGCGGATAACAGCGGCATCGATATCCACGAGCTTAGTGCTCAAATTAACGAAATCGGCGTAGTCTCTATTGATTAGGTCAACAAGTTCTCGGTTCAGGGATGCTAGGTGTGACCGGAGCTGGGATCGGAGAGTGTCGAAGGGAACGAAAGTGCGGAGCTCTGAGATGTAGGACTCGGAGTCGAAGCCAGGGGAAAGGAAGAGGGAAGGTTTGAACCATAGAGGATGGGAATCGTAAGGATCCGAGAAGAATTCAGAGGCGGATCTCGGCGCTGACGACGGCGACGGCGACGGCAACGGCAACGGCAACGTCGCGACCAGACCTGACATTATTCGATTCGCTGTTTCCTCTGTGTGGGGCAGGTATGGAATAATATATCTGTGTTGTACTACGTGCCGAATCCAAGTCATAGAGCTGAACTGCGTGTCGGCTTTCTCAATTTACTAAACCGGAAATTCTAAAATCCGGTTCGGTTTGGTGCAAGTGAGAGAAAAACTGAAAGAAACCGGCCTGATAAATTCTGAGGCGTGTTGTATAAACAAGTTACTGTCATGGCCCTTGATGACTCTCTATCCAGATGCATATGGTTCTTGCTTGAATAGAGAATTTGATTTCTTCTTGATTTTTTTTGCTCAATTCATCACGGTTTGCTTGATACAACTTGTTAGGTCTATCAACAAACAACGGAAAGATGACATACAGTCTTTAAATTATTAGACGCTAGCTAACACACCCATCATTGCAGCTTCAAATCCAATGGCTCCTCATCTGTTGTGGATGTTGTCACCCCTCTTAACGTTAGGTATTCTTGTTTTATGTTCTTAAGTTATTTACATTTACTTGTTACATCCATTAATAAGTAGAAGAGATAACACAATACGTACACACACGGACGAGGACAATCTACTCTTTCAAAAAAAAGCTTCCATACGTCATATAGGAGTATAGAATTTTACTGTCGAATAAAATAGTAGGCTCACAGACTATTTTTGTACTTTTGTCTGCTTAATTTCTCTACAATTAATATATAACTTGTACTTTAACGTGGAGCGCCATAATTAGATCTTATATGCCAATTATGGTACTATCTACGTAAGACAGTTGTATTTGTATATTGGTCTCACGAGATCGGATCATCAATCATGGTTAATTTAGCTAAATTAAATGTTAATTTTGTTAAAACATGTTGTCGGCAGAAATAATAATATAGTTTTAGTACGTATTAACAAACTACGTACACGTATAATTAATAAAAAAAAATGCCAAGTTTCATATTTGCCAATATGGTTCTTAGGAACGTTGTGTAGTAATACGTCTTCCTTTTCGATCGTGGACCAATATCGAAGATCATACTGTGCTTATGACAATGACGAAATTAAAGAAATCTAGAGAAACAATAGAAACCGGTAATACGAAACAAAAAGAAGAAACCTGTTTTACCTCGAGTTGGAATTCAGTGGGAGAAATTCCAACAAAAATCAAAATCTGCCGAATAACTTATGTTATGATCTTCTACATCCTAGGTCGAATCACATGAAATGGCGACAACGCATTGGTAATCATGATAAAATTCATGAGATATCCGTTGAACACAAGATCCATATGAACTTTTGTCACCTTCTAGGTTCAGACCCCCCAAACAAAGGCTACATTATTGATATTTTTTCTTTTATAACTTGTTTTGATAACTACAGTAAGTAAATGATTAATATTATCATCTACGTTCTGCTTAGGCTAAAATAGCAGCTGCTTCCTATGGGATCCAAAAAAAAACATTGTTTTCCAATTTTAATAGATGTAAACAATACATAAACACAAGAAAAGAGTAAAGTGTTTTGTTTCTATTAAAAAATAAGTTTCTTATTATGTCCCAGCAGATAGATAATTGTTATCACTTATCAACATCTCTGTCTGATAAATAAATGAGAGAAAAAAACAAAAATATCACCTATTCAGGAGATTGATTGTCTACGACAAGGTCCACAGTAACTCTGATATAAATCAAGAGTCCAGAATGATCTAGCGAATCAAAATAACGGCTATACAGCCGCCTAATCATTTAATCTTATTTCCTTCTTTGTTTTCTTTTAATTATTTTACGTTTGCGTTACGAATCCTCTTTTTTCACATCTCTCTCTCTCAACGCAATCACCCACCCTACACGTGTCTCTTCTTCTTCCTTCCCCCCAGTCTCGCTGTGAAATTGTTTGTTTCTCCGGGCGAAATCAAAAATCCTTTTAGCTTTCTCTTCGGGTGGGTAATTCGTTTCTTTTCCAATCGCGTCTCCGTTTGTGTTTTTTTTTTTTTTTGCATGAACGAACGTTTAGAAGAAGAATCTCAGGTTTAGCTTCGTAGCTTTGCATTTTCTTGTTTAATCTTTCTCTGTATCTATCGTCCTTGTCTCGTATTGTTTGTGTCTTTCGCTGCTGCAAATCACAAATATCCTTATTATTCCTTGGAAGCCCTTCAGGTTTGCCATTCGGATTTCTCACCCTCTATATATTAAATTTTGGCGATTCTAGATTCGTTGCTTTGTTTCTACTTTTACAGTTTCAGATTTTGCCTTCATTGTTAAGATCCTTGTTGCGGTTGCTGATTCTGATATTTTGTTTGGTGTTTTAATAATAGTAATACAGGGAATTGTGGGAATGGAGGGTCCTGAAAGATGAGATATTTTTAATAATACCCCAGTCAGATATTTGTTGAGGTCTTCATAAATTTTGCTTTCTGAAGATACAAAATTTGAAAGAAGTAAAAAGAAAGTGGTTCAGGAAGATGACTCTTTTAGATTCTGTTACATCTAAACTGTTGTCAGTGTCAACCTCTGATCACGCCTCCGTTGTTTCACTTAATCTCTTTGTCGCTCTTCTATGTGCCTGTATCGTGATTGGGCATCTTTTGGAGGAGAATCGATGGATGAACGAATCCATTACTGCTTTATTGATTGTAAGTTCTTTTCATCCGTCCCATCCTGTAGGCGTAGAATGGTAGCTATAGATGTTACTGTGGGAGCTTCTCTCGTTTAAATGACTTTTCAAACATTTGGCTGTAGGGGCTTTGTACTGGTGTCGTCATTTTGTTGATTAGTAGAGGGAAGAACTCACATTTGTTGGTCTTCAGTGAAGATCTTTTCTTTATATATCTTTTGCCACCCATTATATTCAATGCAGGGTAAGTTTCTTTCTACATCCATACTGATCATTTTACTTCATGCTTTTGATGATAGGTTCATAGCATTTGATAGATCTTTTCTTGTACTAATTGTTTTAGTTGGGTTTTGTACAATAGAGTAAAAACAAAGAAATATCCGTTTATTTTCAGAAAATCTTACTGATAAACGTTACATTAAATCATTTTCTTAAGATATGTATTATTGCTGATTCTATGAATATGCTTTCGTACACCTGCTTTGGATGTATTTGTGATTGTGAGACTGCAGAATAGTATGTGGCTATAACGTTTATAATCAATTTTAGTTTGATTTTATCCTACCTGTTAATAGAGGGGGCCCTGCTATGTCTTTGTCGTAATTGCAGACATGGTTGATATTTTTTCTTTCACACTATGTTTTCAGATCTTTCTGTGACCCACAGTTATTATTTCTTTGTCCTTGTATATATATATAGGTTTCAAGTAAAAAAGAAGCAATTTTTCCGGAATTTTGTAACTATTATGGCCTTTGGCGCCATTGGGACTGTAGTTTCCTGCACCATAATATCTCTAGGTATCTCACTCCCCACTTCTTGTAAATGGCCCTGTTAAAAGCTTAGTTCGGATTAGTAATTTTGGTACGTAATATTCTTTTGGTGTTTGAAACAGGTGCAATTCAGTTCTTTAAGAAGTTAGACATTGGGACCTTTGACTTGGGTGATTTTCTCGGTAATGCGTTGACAAGTTTTCCTTTTATTTTATTGCTATATTTTATTGATATCTGTTCCTGAAGACTCGATTTATTTTGTGTTTATTGATCAGCAATTGGTGCCATTTTTGCTGCAACCGACTCTGTATGCACACTGCAGGTAATGTGATTAGCCAAATTTCAGAAGTACCTTCAGGCCCAGAATCAAAGTGTATTTAACATGTTCCTTTGTGACTCAGGTTCTCAATCAAGATGAGACACCTCTGCTTTACAGTCTTGTATTTGGAGAGGGCGTTGTGAACGATGCCACATCTGTTGTGCTCTTCAATGCAATTCAGAGCTTTGACCTCACCCACCTTAACCATGAAGCGGCTTTTAAATTTCTTGGGAACTTCTTCTATCTGTTTATCTTGAGCACCTTGCTTGGTGTTGCAGTAAGTCCATTTTCTTCTCTATACTGCTCTTTCTCCTGGCTACTACTTAACACCATCTACAACTACAAATTCGTTGTTGTTCATCGTTGTGCAGACTGGTCTGATAAGTGCTTATGTCATCAAGAAGCTATATTTTGGAAGGTAGATAATTCGCTTTAGCTTCATATGTGCATAAGCCTGTTCTGTGATGTGGTCTAAAATGGATATATTTCTTAGGCACTCGACTGATCGAGAAGTTGCCCTCATGATGCTTATGGCATATCTTTCATACATGCTTGCTGAGGTTAGATTCCTGGAATCCTGATATTACTTCCATAATTTAGGCATAGAGACATTCAGTTTTATCTTAAGAACACGTTATTGATGTTATTTTGTTTGGGTTGCAGCTATTTACCTTGAGTGGTATTCTCACTGTATTTTTCTGTGGGATTGTGATGTCCCATTACACCTGGCACAATGTAACCGAGAGCTCAAGAATAACGACCAAGTAATACAATCTACATTTTCTCCATCTTTTGCGTTAAGACAAACAGGGTTTCAAACATTTCCCATCTTCAATACTTTCTTACCTTCTATGCATATACGATGATACAGGCATGCCTTTGCTACTTTGTCGTTTCTTGCTGAGACTTTTATTTTCCTTTACGTTGGAATGGATGCATTGGACATAGAGAAATGGAGATTCGTGAGTGATAGGTATGGACACGCGTAGAAACATAAATTCTCTTTTTGTTCATTGAATATTTGCATAATCACCATGTTAAACATGTTTGGTTTTGGACAGCCCGGGGACATCAGTTGCAGTGAGCTCAATTCTAATGGGTCTGGTCATGCTTGGAAGAGCAGCTTTTGTTTTTCCTCTTTCCTTCTTATCAAACTTGTCCAAGAAGACTGAGGGTGAGAAAATTGACATCAAGCAGCAAGTAAGAACAATCTACTTTGCCTATTGTATTCAAAGGTTCTGAGGAATGTTGTTGCTTATTTATCTTCTCTCACCTATTGTGTAGGTTGTGATCTGGTGGGCTGGTCTAATGAGAGGTGCTGTATCTATGGCTCTTGCTTACAATAAGGTAAATTGAAAGCTTAATGGATAGCAAACAACCACATGGTGATTGGGGAATATCTAACAGATCTGGTAACTTCTTTATATATATCTGTGCTCTCTAATGCAGTTTACAAGATCAGGGCACACGGAATTGCGGGGTAATGCAATCATGATTACCAGTACTATAACTGTTTGTCTTTTTAGCACCATGGTAAGATATCTCCCACTCAGGTTTGGAATACTGGAAGCAGTTTCTCTAAAGATAAACCAGTCCAGAAACCGAACCAAATCTTAACATGGCTAAAAAAGATTTACCTTTTCTGTATACAGAAACCCGAAACCAATTCCCTTATATATTCGGGATCATTTGCACCTAATCCTGTTTTAGTTTATCTGATACCGGACACCTGACATGTATTTTTGTTTCGACTGGTTTCAGGTGTTTGGTATGCTGACCAAACCGCTGATTAGATACCTAATGCCACATCAAAAAGCGACCACCAGTATGTTATCCGACGATAACACTCCAAAGTCAATCCAAATCCCACTCCTCGATGGCGAACAGCAAGATTCATTTGAGTTACCTGAGAGCCACCATGACGTGCCACGACCAGACAGTCTTCGCGGGTTCCTCATGCGCCCCACACGCACTGTCCATCACTACTGGAGACAGTTTGATGATGCCTTCATGCGTCCAGTGTTTGGTGGTCGCGGTTTTGTTCCCTTTGTCCCTGGTTCTCCGACTGAGAGAAGCACCCATGATCTCAGCAGACCTTGAAAGGAAAACTTACAGAAACTTATTAGAAAAACCCAATAACTTTTTCGTCTTCCTCCTTATGTTCCCTGATTCTGGTTGATGTAAAGGATTTTTTGGTTCTTCAAATTCCTTTATATTTTCTTATGTAAAGTTATTAATTGAAGAAGCTTCTTACATTTTGAGAGACGTGTGGGGCTCCTGTAGAATACTACTATTAGTCTTTGTTTTGTTTAACAAAAAAACTTCACTTTCTGTGTTAAGTATATGACCTCATGGGGTTTGTTGTTGTTGGTCAGAACTTCGAACTTGAGATTGCTTTGATCTCACGTTTGGTATATGATGGTTTGTTACGATTGGGTTCATTTTTGTTGGCCATGGGTCCGAGTGGTATATTTTGGTTAGGACCGGTTTCGTTAGAATGTAAGAGTGATTTAATTAGTCTTCAAAATTTGGAGAACCGAAGTAGTAATAAACCGGTTAATTGGGCACGAGGACATGCCAAATGGGCTGAGTCAAAGAAGAAGAAGAAGAAGGCCCATGTGATTGTTGTGAACGACGTCGTGGTGGGTGTAGGAAGCTTATAAATGAAAGCAGCTACCAGAGCAGTTCACGCTCTTTGTACACTCCGCCCTCTCT
>NC_025699.1:1746799-1750567 GCF_000633955.1 Camelina sativa | reverse complement strand
GACAGATCTCTCGTGATTAACGAAACAATGGCGACTCAATTCAGCGCTTCTGTCTCCATGCAAACTACTTGTCTGGTAATCAAACCCTTCTTCCCCATTTTACAATTTGATATGCTTTGCCTTGGAGATCGCTCTAATTTGATCATTTTTTTTTTTTGCCTCTGATTCATATGTTTTGTTACTTGTTATCGTATATAACTCTTGACGCATGTTAATTATGTGGAGCATGGAAGATCTTCTTGGTTATAGTAAAGAATGATTCTTTATTATTATTGTCTGATTATTTATTTCTTCTGAATAGTTTGTGATCTTGGTGGACCACTTGAAATATAAAAATCAGTGGTCTTGTGAGATTATTATTTATTTTGGTTTGGTAATCTTAGATCTACAGTGAATTGGGATTATGATTATGGAAATGAATGTCTGCTTTTTTGGTTTTGGTTGTTTGTGCATACAAATAGGCAACAACGAGGATTAGTTTCCAAAAGCCTGCTTTGATTTCTAACAATGGAAGGACCAATCTCTCCTTCAACCTGCGCCCTGCTCGTCGCCTTTCAGTTTCTTGCGCGGTATGTTTGATTATATATTGGCTCTCAAAGTTATCTAAATACAAGACTTGGTTACTTATTGTTTTGGTTTTGTAGGCGAAACAAGAGACTATAGACAAAGTGTCTGACATTGTCAAGAAGCAACTTTCACTTGCAGCGGATCAAAAAGTTACTGCCGCTACCAAATTTGCTGAGCTTGGAGCAGATTCTCTCGACACGGTATTAACCTGATCTTTAAACAGACAGAGCTTGTAATAAGCTGTTAGTACTTGATTAACTGATTGTTTTTTCTTTGCAGGTTGAGATAGTGATGGGTTTAGAGGAAGAGTTTAACATCCAAATGGCGGAAGAGAAAGCACAGAAGATTGCAACAGTGGAGCAAGCTGCTGAACTCATTGAAGAGCTCATGCAAGAGAAGAAGTAATTTAGTATTTTTACAAGCTGCTACATAACCAAAAAAAGAAAAGAAAAGGAAACGACAAAAAAAAAAAGGGCTTTGGGTTTGTTTTCATTATGTTTTATCTTTCTGTCATTTTTAATTAATGTGTCAATCGAGTCTACCTTTGTCCTAATGGTCTAGTCTCTGTATCCATGGATGTCACCTTAAACTTTTGGTATCCCAACGAATATACCATGTCCATCACTATCAATAAATCTTTCTTTCTCTCTTTCCAAAATCCAAATGCCCAATGCGAATCATGATGCAAATGCATACGACTATATATGAGAGACAGAAGTATTTTATATCACAATGTACAGGGGAGTCTCCATAGTCTTGGTATATTAACATACAAGTCAAGAGTAGGTCCTACAAGGAAGTGACAGTAGCTTGATTTTTTAGTTTTCCTATTCACCATTGTATCTACAGATTCAGAAGACCTCAGGCAGGGGTCTTATTATTCCCAATCGGCGTCGAAGAATCCAGCATCTTTCATCTCTGAATAGTAGACATTCTCCAAATTCAGATCTTCCTCCTGCAGCAAAGCCAATTGAAATTCAGCACCAAATCCTGATCCAGCTATAACACACCTACCTAAGGGGTGTGTTTTGGTGATAGTGATGGACATGGTATTATGATGATGGTGATGATGCTATAGTGATAAAGAAGGAGATGGTGATGGTGCTTTAGTGATAAAAGAAGGTGATGGTGATGGTTCTATATAGTGATAAAGAAGGTGATGGTGCTACAGTGATGAAAGCGGTTATTTATTGCATTTTGTGGGTACACAGATATTTATGTACAGAGAGAGAGAGATGTTCAGATGAGTGATTTACCTGGAAAAAGTCTGCAAGAAAAGTAACATACAAAAGAGGAAGATAGAAGGCGT
Source organism: Camelina sativa (assembly GCF_000633955.1). Classification (NCBI taxonomy): domain Eukaryota; kingdom Viridiplantae; phylum Streptophyta; class Magnoliopsida; order Brassicales; family Brassicaceae; genus Camelina; species Camelina sativa. Next base: position 1,748,691 of record NC_025699.1, on the reverse strand, counting down.
GGTAACAAACACTTGAGATCCCATACAACCTGCAAGCATTCAATTTTTGTTTTCTAGTGTTAGAAGCAAGCGAAATCTGACTAAGTGATTTTACTCTTTTGACTGTGAGGCTTTTGTTTTAAAAGGGTTTACCATAATCCAAAATGAGCACCGTTTGCCGTAAGAGCACATGCAAATAAGGAGAGACCATTTAAGGCGAGCATGACACTTATATACTTGTAGAACGCAGGTCTCGCTGTCAAAACGGAAAATAAAGACACATGGGATAAGTAATAGGCCCCGTTCAAAAACTATTGGCTTATGCAACCATAAGGGAGGATGGGAGGGGTCGATGTATTTACCGGGTAATCTCTCTCTCCACTTGGAGTTGTACATGAAGAATATCATCCCATAAATGCCTGCTAGCAAGAGCTTGTGGATGACCCATAAGCCCCATTTGAGCTTTTGTATATGTTCATTGTTGTCGATAAACAATGGTACCCCAAATCCAAAAAGATAAATTGCCTGAAATGACGAATGAAACCCCTGAATGACTAAACTTAACTGATGGTGTAATACAGTAACCAGACAGTATAAGTTTGCGCTGTACTATGAAAATTTTGCAAAGCTAAGTTCAGGCCTACATACCAAATACCTCAATGAAGGTTTTTCTATCTATCTTTCAGAAAGTATATAAGTAGATATCTAACAGTTATGAACACAATGGTACCTTGAGAAGCAAATCAAGACCTATAACAAGCCCTGAGATGAGGAAAGTTCGTGTTAATGCTTCAGCACCGCTTGCATAGTTTCCTTGGAAGAGAAACGCTACCAAGCTTACTTCAAGAAACAACATTCCAGATGTTGTGAACAAAGTTAATAGATTCCAAATCACTTCTTTCCCAGGAGTACATTCCCATGCCTAAACACATGAAAAAGGTAAATCAAAAAACAAAATCTGGAGTAAGCAAATGATCAAGACTAAAACCAAGCTAAAACATTTCCTTTTAGGCAGCTTACACAAACACAGAAGCTTTCTAATACCTTTACTAAGCCTAAAACACTCTAAAAAGCTTTTCTTCTTCAATCTAAATTAACAAACCTGAAGGCAACACCAAGCAAGATTAAGCAAGCTAACAAGCCAAAGACAACCGTAATAAGCGATCATAATATACGATCTCCGATTCGACAACTTCGACAAGCTCTTCTTCGCCTCATACGCTAAGTAAGCGACGAATAGAATAGATGCTAATACCAGAACCGTGTTATGCAAAAACCCATGACACTTCCCTACCCATCCGCCGATAAACCCTCCGGTAGCCGTCGAATTAGGGCTTAGCCGTGAAATCAGAAAAGGCGACTCCGCAATCTCGCCGAGAACTCGCATTTTCCCCTCAAATCGAACGAATCAGAAACCCAAGTAGAGCCACCGCAATAGAGTAGAAATCAAATCCCTAATTCCAGAAAAAATTGAGATTTGACGTTTGCGATACAGCAGAATTCGTATGATCTCGTAATCCTCTCTCTGGCGACCAAATCAAAAACACTGAAGAAGCAAACACATGGAATTACAAAAAAAAGTTTCAGGATACTAATTACAATACAATAATTGGGTGGAAGGTGTAATTTAAGAAGTTAAGGTACTATTGAGAAATATATTAAAATATTAGGGAGGAAAGTATAAATAATCAAGAATAAGAATGAAGAAGAAGAAAGCTTCTTTTTTTTGTGTGTGTGTGTGTGAATCGTACCGTTGAAAGGCACTCGCCAATTTTGGCTAAACGACCGGATCGTTTTTTTTTGAGAGAAAATTACGGTGCCATAAATGGCGAATTTGTTCTTCGATTTCTCGATTGAAACTTTCTTTGACATTTCCGTTGATTATAATTTCTGTTTGATTCACGCGTTTGAGT
>NC_025699.1:1724125-1746679 GCF_000633955.1 Camelina sativa | reverse complement strand
CGCGTTCGTTTTTTTTTTTTTTTTTTTTCTTTTGCGTTTGCTGTGGTTTCCAAAATTTCGAGATGGGTTTCTAGGAAGAGAGATAAATTTGGTAACTTTTGGTGTAATTTTGAGTTTTCCATTGAATGTGAATGTGGATGATTGATTTAGTTAATTTTTTTTTGTAGTTGAGGACGATGAGAAACGCGAGACCTGTACACGTAAGGAATAAGAGTACGGAGCCAGTAACACCATCTTCGCCGATGATGACGTCTCCTTTGATGCATCGTCATACACGTTCAGGATCCAATGCTTCGAGTGCTAAGAAAGCACAGACGAAAGCAGCTGCTCAGAGACTTGCGGCTGTGATGTCAAATCAAACAGGGGACGATGAAGACAGTGATGACGACCTTTCCTTTGACTATAATGCTTCCTCCTCCGGTACAGGTAGCATTGGACTCGCTGCTGGAAGATCTCATCCTTCTCGCTCTCCACTGGTATGAGGGCTTTGCTAATTTCTCTCAGTTGGTCTCTTTCTAGGGATTTAATTTATGTGATACTCGTTTTCTTGAATGACAGGTAAGGAACCCTATTGCAAGGCGTCCTCAGAGAGCAACTCCACAGTTAGCTGATGATGATAATGAAGATGATGACTTTTCAGTGGATGTATCCAGCACCAGACCAAGTATTGGACTTTCTGGTGGAAGAACAATAAGACCTCAGTCTCCTGTGATGGTTTGTTTTAAGTTCTTTTTTTGTCTGTCAAATGTTTCTTGGCTTCAACTTCCTTATTATGCTAATACCCTTTTTTCGTGCAGACTAAAATTGCACCTTCGAGACGGACGCCACCAGCTAATGAAGATAATAAGAAGGACGACGACGATGATGATGATGTTGTTTCAGTAGATTATACAATTGGTAGGCCAAGTATTGGGCTTGCAAGTGGGAGGGCAATGCGGGCACAGTCATCTATGGTATTGTTCCGATACTTGGACACTTGCTGACTGTAGGTTTTGTTCATGTTTCTCAAAATTTCAACATAAGTTTTAACGTCTAGATTAAAAAAATTTGAAAAGCACAGAACAAAAGCCAGCCACAAGGGCGTCCGGTGGTGGCAGTTCATCAGCCAGCAGATGACGATAATGAAGATGATGAGACTCCATATGTTTATACAAGTGGTATTCCAAGTGTAGGACTTGCTGGTGGAAGGGGAGCACGGTCACGTTCTCCTCTGGTAATTAGTTTGTTTAACATTATCGATTTAAAACTTGTTGTTGTATGTCAGTTAAAGAATTTGTGAGTCGTTTCTGAAATCTCTTGCTTTCTCATACTATTTTTCGAGTGTGTTCTTGCTAGTTTTACTCGTTTAACTTGACCTATCACTGTGTACTACAGACAAAAACCCCTCCATTAAGGCATTCACAAGCATTAGCTAAGTCACCAGCCAATGGAGACAGTGATGCTGATTTTGATGAGCCGTTTACTAGTGGCATGCCAAGCATAGGACTTGCAGGTGGACGATCAATGAGACCTCGCACTCCTTTGGTAAATTTAGTCTCGATAAATGTACCCTTTAATAGTGAATCATGAACTAGTAGATGTTTCACTAAAATGATGATATTTGCTTAGACTTTCAGAAACTCGTCAATCAAGAAACAGTTTGATATTTTAAGACATGATAGCACTAGAACACTGTCTATAGGTGTTTTGAAGGTTGTAATAGTATCAGCATTGCATTTGTGTTTATAAGCATTATGGTATTCACCAGGAAAGAAGAGGGTGTAGTGTAGTTAACTGTTTTGGACTATCTGCATCAGCATTAGATGTTTCATGCCTCAAAGTTTGTGACTCATTCTTTACGGTTAGCACCTGTTTTGTTTTGTTGTTTTTACGTCTTCTGAAACTTTGTTTATTTTCCATTAGTCAATTCGTACTAAGGAACAAGCTCAGACCGGACTTCCAACTTCAGGTAGCCGATCCGCATCATGCGAAGATTCTACAGAACCTTCAGCTATTTCAACATTGACGAGTCATCCATCTCAGACAACCAACCAAGTGGAGCAATCTGCATCCGCTCGTTCTGTAGTCTCTAACAAATCATCCCAGTCTCTCAGTGCTCTGGATCAACCTCCATCAGCTCGTTCATCTTTCAGTGGTCGTCCAATACGGACAGTTCCTTTAATGCCATCGACGGTGCCTATATCACTTAAACCAGTGACTCCTGCGTTTCAATCCGACACGCCAACCAATCTTCGAAAAGATAAAAGGTAACTAAACGACAGCATATCCGAACTAAAGTTATCGATATGTTAGAGGATGCTCATTTATCATTGTTCACATCTACCCACTTCATTCACATTCACCTACTCATCAAGTGTGATCTTAGTTCAGTGGTTTCTGTCCATTAGCAGGTTTTCCATGGATTTGGGAAGCTCTGGCAACTTAAGAGAGTTAGGCAGCCAACGTTCTACTTCAGCTTTGCAAGATGAGGTTTGCTTTCTTCAGGAGCTGATGATATATTTTCATGAAACGCATTAACTAGTTCAGTCTATATTTTCGATATCTGAGTTCCTGGTTATTCTGTCTCTAACTCATGCCTTTTCCTTTTGTAGATTTTTGTGGTTAGAGCTTTCCTTACACTTTACGCTTTTGATTCCAAGATTTTTCGTTTTCATTTCAGGTTGATATGCTACAAGAAGAAAATGAAAGTTTGTTAGAAAAGGTGATGGCAGTAAATTTTCACAGTTTGTGTCAGTAGGCATTAGTTACTTCGTTTGATGACATATCTCCTGAAATTACATTGGCGAATTTGAGAAATTCTCTTTCTAAATTTTGTCGTGGATGTTGCTAATCTCAGGGAAAAACCATATCTTATGTATATTAGTCTAGCAGATTCTTTGTGAAGTTAGATAATACCTGTAAATTTTACTATAGTTTGCATCCCATCCTAATTTATGCATCCCCAGCTTCGACTTGCAGAAGATAAGTGTGACGAAGCAGATGCAAGAGCTAAGCAACTTGAGAAACAGGTAAGCAGATGGTTCATGCAGAATAGCATAGAAGTCCCTTCTTACGAACTGTTTGTATCATTAGTCTGTGTTTCTTTTCTGGAACTTTAACTACATCTATAAACTCAAAGCTGCTTTTTATTAGGTTGAAATCCTTGGAGAAGGTGTTACTATGGACGCACGTCTTTTAAGCAGGCAAGCTTCAGTTTATGTGCAACTTTTAGTTGACATATGCAAATTTTCTAATTCTGTGAATGTGTTTCTTACTTCAGAAAGGAGGCAGCTCTACAACAGAGAGAGGTTAGTGTCCGATCAAGTTTCTACATGATCCCATACACTATTTTTAAATTATAAAGTTCTAATAATTATGTCTGCCTACCATCATTATCAGCAAATGAAGTGTCCAAACGTGGATTCAGTAACTTGCTTCTGCATTTCTTAATACAACTTATTTCTCCATTTTTGTATATGCAAAGAAATTTTTTCAGTGTAGATGGTTTTGACAGCTGACTCATCATGCGTTGTGATCTTAGTTTAGATCTTGACAATCAAAAGTAGCATAATCCACAAAACCATTTCTTTTCAGGCTGCTTTGAAAGTGGCATCACAAAATCATGGAGGAAGGAGGGAAGATGTTTCGGCTCTTCACACAGAAGCTGAGGTACTTCAAGTTTATGTATTTTGTTGTTCTTACTGGCATCTGTACTAACGTTTTAGATCTTGGATTGGATTTAGATCGCTAGGGATGAGGCAGCATCTTCTTTAGAGCAGCTTCATGAAGTTGTATCAGAGCTTAATTCTCTTAAGACCGTGACCAAGAGATTGATATTGACTCAGGAGGAAATGGTACGCTACTGTTTAAGGTTTATACATTTTGTTTCCATTTAGTGTTTTTTTTTTAAGTCGATATCTTCTCATCTATAGCTCTTTATCTTAGGAAGAGGTTGTTCTGAAGAGGTGTTGGCTTTCACGTTATTGGGGCTTATGCGTTAGACATGGTACTACCTTGACTTCTTAATCCATAAATTTATAAGTAATAAGATCGATAAACGCAAAACAAATCTTTACACTGATTTTATTATGGGCTAAAGTTGGGTGAAATGTTGTTGGCAGGCATTCAAGCGGATATTGCAGGAGCAAAGCATGAATACTGGTCATCATTTGCACCTCTTCCTTTCGAGATTGTTCTGTCGGCAGGACAAAGAGCAAGGGATGGAGTTTCAGAATGTAATGTTTTCAGCTTGGTGCAGAAATTTAACGGTAGATGTTTAGTATTATTCTGACCTCGCTCGTTCTTACCCTCTGATTTCCCCACTAAGCAGCTAACAACACTAAAGGCGAAAGAGAAAAATCATTGGAAAATCTGCAAGAAACTTCTGGGGAAGGAAATGTCGAAAGCATGATATGGGTCGAGAAAGGTTTGCGGGAGCTGGCTGCACTAAAGGTGAAAAAACTTAACATAACATGATAACTTTTCTTGTCGCCTCTATCTTTTTTTTTAGAAGCAAAGGTTTGTAATTAGATGGTTTCAGGAGAGTTTTAAGTATCATCCGTTGCTCTGTCTTAAAAGGTTCAGGAAGCAGTTGCGTTTGTCATGGCTCAAAATAGACGGAGCTCATCATCAAAGTTTTTTGTTTCAGGTGATGACCAAAGATATACCTTGAAACGATACTTAACTTGATGTTTTCCTTGAACAAATACTATTTACCTTTTCCTAATCCATATTTCATTTTCCAATATTCATAGACGAAGTGAAACTGCCCATGGATGGACAATTTGAAGCCTTTGGTAAGTCAATAATTTCTACAAAATGATATGTTTTTGTTATTGATCATTATCACACGAAGCACTATTGTGATCAGACCCTAAGCAAGGTCATGTCATTATATGATAAAACCCTGAATCTTTTCCTTCAAACGTTCTTTATGCATTTTGGTTGTCCCAATCAGAGTTAAGCGACGAAGAAGTTGAAGATGTGAGTTTTAAACAGGTAAAGAAAATCACATCACAACTATCAGGTAACGTCAGGTGTAAGTGTGACCATCTCATTGTGGCTTTGGATACAGGCATGGCTTTCATATTTCTGGAGAAGAGCTAAGAACCATGATATTGAATCTGATCTAGCGGATGAGCGTCTCCAGTATTGGATAAACCAAGCGACTCGATCTGCCACGTCACAAGATGCTGTTGATGGTACAGTCTTCTTACACTCACTCTCACTGACAATGAGATGTATGCAAATAAAAGCAAACATAATTATGAATTTGGGTAAATTTAACGGGTGCAGTTGAAAGAGGGCTAATGGAGCTGAGGAAGCTGAACATAGAGTCACAGCTCTGGCAAAAATCAAGGAAAGGGCTTGACCATGAATCCAACCCTTCTCATCTTGAGCTTTCCTTCTGATTAGTGCTCTCCTTATTCCTATATTTTCCCCATTTCCACTCTTTACACACAAACAGTACCCAAAAAAAAAAAACTTACTTTTCTCATGTTTTTATATTTCATTCTGATTTTATAGGGGAGTTAAACTATGGGAACTGTGATTTAGAAAGAAATAATAATGATAATATTATTCTTTTTAGTTGTGCATCTTGAAAGTCTGTTACAAGCTACTGATATTATAAACATTGTGAGGCGTAATGTGCTACCAAATCATTTATATTGAACACGGAATAGTGACATCATCTAACTCCACACTCTTAAGGCCTATTGGATTTATTTATGTGGTGAAGGATGATTGCGTTGTTCACAGTTCTTGTCTCTGAACTGGTAAGCAATAAGTAGAGTTTTTGCTTACACTGATTTTTTAGAGTGACGGGTTAAGATTAGGAACTGATAGGTTATATTAACAATGTGTATTGCAGGGAGTATGAGTTATAGCTTCCCTGACTGTGCTGTGTTTCATAGACTTAGCTAAGCTGACTGGAGAGATTTGATTTTACGAGGTTTATTGTTGCAATGGAATGCAATATAGAAGATGCTGCGAAAGCAAAAAAAAAAAATTGCAGAGGAAAAGATGGAGGCTGGTGATTTTGTTGGAGATCCATCATCTCTAGCTTACCAGCAATCCTACCTACCAACCAATCGTGCTCAGATAATCAAAAATGTTCCTGTGAAATGGACGAAACTTCTTTTCATGAGTCTTGGCCACTCCTACTTTAAAGGAAGACGAAGCAAAGCAATGCTCTGCACCGGGAAATAGGAAATAGATATGGGCAAAGCTATAGAGAATGCAACAAGTACGAAGCAGCAGCAAGCAACATCATTAGAAGAAAAAAAAAAGTATAGTACTATAACTTTGATGATTCTTTTAGCAGTTTACAGGCACATAAGCGTTAAATAGTAGGAAACCGACTGACTTGGGAGCTTTAGAATTTGCCAAGCCTCGACAAAATTATTAAGTGGCTAGATTGCAGATATAGGCGAGCGCTACTTGGCAAATATAGTAAAACTTTTTCAGGAGAATATTGAAGAACAAAAAATGTCATGGATGGAATCATATGCCCCATTGAGGAGTGTAGTTTTAATTAGACTCTATATATGAGCTAGAATAGTGCTGATACATAATAGATAAAGAAACATGGTTCTTTTGTATAATATCAATCTTAATAACCCCGTCGACTTTTAATACTAATCTCTTCTTCCCACTTCGCCAGCAGCACTGCTTGCTGCATGTTCTCCACTGCTTGCTGCTTGTTCTCCTTTAGCTGCTTGCTCATGTCCTTTAATTTCTCCCCCAGTTTTCGGTTCTCTGCAATTTTACTTCTCGCAACAGACAGTTCTTGCTTACGCTTCTTTAGGTGAACTCCTAGAGAAGTTGCGTAAGCATACTGATAAAAACAGCTAGACACAGCCATTCCCAGTACAAACGCTACGTAAGGCGCTCATGCGTTGACAGCGTTGTCCAAATCAGCACCTTGACGAGAAACAGCGCTCAAAATTAGAAAAAAATGAAGAAGATTCAGAAACAGTATTTAATCTTATAAATCTTTAGATCAGACAACAAAGGAGACAAGTCTAAACTACATAGATCGGAGAAAGGAAACAGTTTTAATCTATAGATTCAGAAACAATATCGAATCGAATATCTCTTAGATCAGAATTCAGACAGTATCAAACAAAAATCAGACAAGAAGAAGAAGATTCAGACAACTCTGGTCTCTAGATCAGACGCAAAAGGAAAATAATACCATTGTTTCTAGGCGTGGAAGAGAACACACGAGATTGGCGCCTTTCCAAATGAGCGATAACCCTGCAAATTGTTTTCGTTTTTTATTTAAAAAAAAAAAAAAAAAAAAAATTAGGATCTAATTCATGTGACACAATCAGTTGAACAAACAAACGCAAGGACACATCTCAGAATCTGCATGATCGGGTCGGAAACTACTAGAAGGTTTGACGTTCTCTTTCTTTTAGGTCCTATGAAAATGAAAGTCATGATTAATAATAATCTTTATTTATAAATATATATATATATTTTTTTTTTGGGGTCAACATTTCTCTTCTCTTGTTTGTCTTCAGAATTAGTAATAGATAGAAGATATTTTTCAATAATCTGAGCTTTCATTCCTTTTTCAGATTCGTTTCCCTATTTAAATTGAATAATTTACAATAATACGCAAACCAAAATGTATATAAAATATATAAAACAATACTTATTTTGAAGAAGAAAAATATGCTCTTCTCTGAGTCCATTCAAATTTTAGGGTTTATAATTTTGCTCTAATCGATTCTCGAACTAGATTCGTCTCTTCCTACACTTGGAGCTTCTTCTGTTCATGTTGACGGCTTCTGAGAAAGAAATTCTCCGTTATTCTCTCTGGTTTAGTTCCTTCGCATGGTGAGCACTACTTCGCAAATGTATAACTTTTCGAGGAACAGGAAAGTACAAGATATGTCAACATGGACGGAATCATATGCCATTGAGGAGTGCAGTTTTAGATTAGTGCTGATATAAAATAGACAATATGCTAAAGCAACATGGTTCTTTTGCGGTGGGGAGCGCTTGATGTATAATAATACTAGGTTAGACATTCCTCACTTGATCTATAATAATACTAGGTTAGACAATACACCACACAACACAACAAGATATCAATCTCAATAACCCCGTCTTTTAATCGAAATCTGTTCTTGCCACCTGGCCAGCAGCAATGCTTGCTGCTTGTTCTCCTCTGCTTGCTGCTTGTTCTTCTCTTCTTGCTGCTCGTTCATCTCTGCTATCTGCTTGCCCAACTTCACTGATCTCTCGAACTGTTTTTGGGCTTTTTCAGTTATACTTTTCGCAGCTGACATTTCTGACTCGCGAGGTGCTCCTGTAAAACTCGATCAACAGTTGCGTGAACATGCACATAAAAAAAGCCAGAGGCAGCCATTGCCATTCCAATCGCTGCGTAAGGCGCATATGCGATAGCCAATCCAGCACCTTGACATAAAACATTGCTCAGAAATCAGACAAAAAGAAAAGACTCAGAAGCAGTATCAATCTAATAATGTCTAGATCAGATAACAACGGAAACAGTATTAGTGTAGTTTATAGATCAGACAACAACGGAAACAGTATTAGTGTAGTTTATAGATCAGACAAAGGAAACAGTATTAATCTAATCTCATCTCTAGATTCAGAAACAGTATCAATCTAATCTCTAGATCAGACAGTATCAAACAAAATCAGACAGGAAGAAGAAGATTCCGACAACTCTGGTCTCCATGATAAGGAATAATACCATTGTTTCTAGGCGAGGAAGAGAACACACGAGATTGGCGCTCCCCAAATGAGCGATAACTCTACAAAATTGTTTTGTTTTGTTATTTAACTTAACTGAAACAACAAATAAGAATCAACAACACTCAGATACCTTCGCGACGACATATCTCAGAATCTGCATCATCGGGTCGGAAACTACTTAGGTCCCCAATATGAAAGGTGAATGAATTGATTATTAACAGAACATAATACAAGATATATATACAGAGGTAGAGACTAATCACGTAGATTGTGATTGATATGCAATCTCCTAATTACATAATTGATACACGAATCATAAGTGTGATTGATTGTGTTTCCTTATTCCTCTATACCCAACTCCCTATCTTATTCAGCCATCCTATGAAAATAATATATTATATATATATATATATATATATATATATATATTATTTTCATAATTAATAAATAAAGATTTTTTTCAATTATCTTAAAGTTTCCTTCCTTCTTCTGATTCGTTTCCCCATTTATCCTAATTTCTACCAGCTTAAAAGTATATATTATTTTAAATATATAGAAACTAAAATGTACATTAAAGTCTAAAGCAATACTTATCTTGAAAAGAATAAAATCTCTTTTTTTCTTTTTTTCGTTTTTCCCTTTTCATAATCCATATTTCATATTCCAATATTCATAGACGAAGTGAAACTGCCCATGGATGGACAATTTGAAGCCTTTGGTAAGTCAATAATATCTACAACATAATTTGTTTTTGTTATTGATCATTATCACACGAAGCACTATTGTGATCAGACCCTAAGTCCAAATTTATTGACTCGAGTTCTGTTAACATTTATTTCCATTTCTTTACTTAGTTTTCATTTCTTTCAAAAAAACACTCTCAGGTTTCTAGAAATATGAAACGAGACAAAACAAAATCCAACGGAATATGCGAGAATGGGATTGGTAAATGTGAGAACTCATAAAAAGATATTAGTGTCTCAAATTAAACTTATGATTTTTTCACATTTATTTCTTACTTTTTGTTTATATATTGCTTATGTTTTGCTTATCTTCATCTTAATAGTTTTGTTTTTAAACTTAATTCATATGTTTATAATTATAATGTATTGACAAAATTTGTAATCAAATATAATTTATCTATAAATTAAATTCATTAAAAACTTAATTTGATTAAGATACTTAAGATGTGGTGGAATATTATGAAACTTTCTTTTTAATCTTAAAAAAAAATCATTAATAATTCAATTGAGATGTAAAGAATGGATCTGTTATGTTACACAACATTAGTATTCTATGGAATGTCTCTTTTTAGATTTTGTCATTGTAGATAATATCTACATTAGGAATGTCTTCTTTACATAAACTAAACAACTGCTTCATGCTAATTCCTCATATTAGTCTTTTCTGCTCTCTTTTTTACACAACATTAGTATTCAAATTCACGCGTAATTCCTCATTAGACGTTCTAATGAGTTGTGCTGTTATCCCACTTTTACCATTATGGTAAAAGTGGTTTTTGCATGAACTTGTACTATAAGTTCTCTCTGCTTTTATGCACCCTAGATGAGCTAGCTAGTTACACAGCATCTTTCTTCAAAGCAAAACTAATTTCTACACATCATCGTTCTATTCTGAAACATCATGAAAAGAGAATGAGACGAAGGAAAGGAGGTAAAGATCAGATAAGCCAGATAAGCTTTTCTGACTTACTTGATGCTCCCCTTAATCTCCTGAAAAAGGGGTGCATCAAAGCTGCAGCCGGTCCAATCATCAAGGCCCTGGATGCTGCCGGGGAAGCCATACCCTCATTCAACCCAGCAATTGCAACTGCCGTCACCAGATCACAAAACTGTGTGGCTCCGGTTTTAGGCATGGCGAGCAAGGTGTACGATGCTCCTCAAGCCAAAAGAAGTCTAGGCCTGGGAGCTGCATCTCTTGCAGTTATTGCGGCTGCCCTTCTACATTCAAGGAAGAAGGACTTGAAGAAAGAGGCTGAGAATCGTGAACTCAAAGATTACTGAGGCTAGTTAAAATAATAGAACAGATTTAAAATGGTTTTGTTTACTGAATTTTAAATTTTAGATAATTTATATTTGATTACAACTCTGTCAATACATTATAATTATTAAGATATGAATTAAGTTTAAAAACAAAATTATTAAGAAGAAGATAAGCAAAACATAAGCAATATATAAACAAAAAGTAAGAAAGTAAGTATTTATCGTGATATTAGCCTCCGTAAACCGAAATTTTTATAGTGTCTAAACATTAAAGAGATCATAGGGTTTTTTGTGCAGAGATAATCTTGGTGATCAAGTATACGATGTATGTAGTTATAATATATGCTAGTAATATAATACACCACTAATCATGAGTGTGGGTGTAGTATATCATGTTTCCTTTTCCTATAAAATCTGCAAGTGTAGTTAATATATTGATAAGTCGAAGATTTGGTGAGGATATTGTAATTATAGTTAAAACATTAAATTGTTTGTTGTTGTTTTTTTTGCAATTTTTAGGGATTAATTTTGCAAAAAAAAATTTAAATAAGTATAACCAAAAAGACATAACTCAAAATGTATTTCAAAAATGTTAATATAGATAAATGCATGTCAATCATCATGTGTTTCTCCTTTCATTTTTGTTTGATTTTTTTAATTATTTTGAATTATTATATAACAAAAAAAGTCCATAAAAAAATCAATTTTTTATGCATATTTTTTATTCGAATTACAAGAAAATAACATATATTACTCAATTAATACATTTAAAAATGATTTATAACCATATCTTATTATATAAAGTTCAATGAAAAAATTTCTTATTAACGAGATAGTCACACGTGTCAAAAATATTGAAAAGATGTTGACACGCGTCAATTCTAAATTTATTTTAAAATAAAAATGTGAAAATTTAAACCTACCATAAAAAGATTTTATATAAAATTAAAATAGAAAAAAGAAAACCTAATAAATAGAAATTCGAAATTTGAAATTATAATATTGTTTACTTATTTTTCTTTTAAGTTGCTAATTTTACAAGAAAATATTACATTTTTAATAAGATAAATAAATGATTGTAAAAATTACACAGTTAATTACTGTTTAAAAAAATGTAAATACTAGCTTTTACAAAAAGAAAAAGATTTTTGAAGTATTTTACAAAAAAGAAAAAGATTTTTGAAGTAGAAAAAATAATAATAATATTGTGTACTTAATTTATTTTAAGTTGCTAACTTTACAAGAAAAAGTATTACTTTTTTTATTAGATAAATAGATGATTTGAAAATTATACGGTTAATTACTATTAAAAAAATGTAAATACTCTCTTTTACAAAAAGAAAAAGATTTTTGAAGTATAAAAAATAATAATAAAAATTGAAATAATAATATTGTTTACTTATTTTTATTTTATGTTGCTACTTTTACAAGAAAAAATATTACTTTTTTATAAGATAAATAAATGATTGTGAAAATTATAGAATTAATTACTGTTTTAAGAAAATGTAAATACTTACTTTTACAAAAAGAAAAAGATTTTTGAAGTAGAAAAAATAATAATAAATCGTCATTTTTTTTTTACCAATCAAATAATTTATTCAAAAGACTGTTACTGTAATATATATAAGATATGAGTATGTAAGATTAACGTATGTGTTTTTGTAACTATATAATAGGTTATTTAATGTGTTCATAAATAAATTTGTTGGTTGTAGTAAAAACTAAAGAGTATATTTTACAAGTAAAATATTTTTGTGTGTACAAATACATTTTTAGTGGTAATGAAATTCGAAATTATAATATTGTTTACTTATTTTTAAATTAAGTTGCTAATTTTACCAGAAAAATATTACTTTTTATATAAGAAAAAACTGGTTTGTGAAAAGTATACAATTAATTAATGTTTCTAATAAAAGGTAAATACTCACCTATACACAAAGAAAAATATTGTTGAAAAAAACATAAAAATAGATTATATCATATTTTTTTCAACAATCAAATTCAAAAAGTCTGCTATTGTAATATATAAAATAGGAGTATGTAAGATTAACATATGCATTTTTGTAACTATAAAAATGTGAAAGTAAAGAGACATCTTATTATATAAAGTTTGATGTCAAAGTTACCCATTAATAAGATCGTGACACATGTCAAATATATTGATTAGATATTGACACGTGTCAAAATAAAATATATATTTTTTATATAAAACAGCTAATTATATTTATAGATACATGTTTATATTTAAAAACAAATTCTAAATCAAAAAGGAAAATTAACAAAATCAATATATTTTTCATTGTATGCTAATTATATTATATGTGTGTTCACAGTAAAATTTGACATGTATAAGCAAAAACTTAATTTATTAAGCATGTATATTAATCAATAATTAATGAATAACAAAGTTAAAAAGAATAATATAAGTTATTTAACATAATTTTATTCGGATATAAATTGTATTTATCGTTGCAATATAATTTTTTATTGTAAGTAAGTACACAAAAAATTGAAAGAATAATGTACTTTATAAAAAGAAAATTTCAATATATGATGTGTATTAGTATAGTTTTACATGTTTTATTTAAAGATTTTAATGCATGCAGTAATATGAGAAACATGAAAAAAAAATAGAAAAATGAGTTTGTAGGAATGAATTTTTGGTTAATTGTTGAAAATTGACAAAAACATTACTTATGAAATTATGACATATAGAAGAATGATATTTAGGATATTTTTGGATTTCCAAAAATTTGTGGATGTTAACTGACTTTTTACTGATTATCTTTATTGTTAAATTTAAAATACTAACCAATATACATATTATCTCATATGATGCTTATATTATTTTATTATTAAATTTTTAACTTTAGTTCACGAGGAAGTGAATTATGGTTTTACGATGAAATAGATAGTTAAATGTAAATGTGATTACTAAACTGAATGTCTAACGAGGAAATTTATTTTAGATGAAAAAGTTTCCAAATATTAATAAGTATCATTTATTAAAAATCATTTAAGAATATTAGTAATTTTTTCTTATGATTTATTTTATAATTTCATACACATGTATTTTTGTAATGCATATGTCAAAACATATGATAACTTGAAATAAATTATAATTTATAGAAATGAATCTTCAGTTATTTGATGAGAATGTCTCTGTATCTTTATATATGTTTTTATTTTATAAATTTCACTCATTTAAAATTGATTAAGACATGAGGTAAAATTAGTATTTATGAGATAACAACATAACAAATATGTCTTAAATAATGTTTGATTCAGTTTTTTGAGAATTATATTTTGTTAATTTTTATTTGTATTTCCAATTGTTACTAAGATATAGATTTGATATGATGTATTAATTGTGTTTGATATAAAACATTTAGTTCTATGCATTAAGATGAAATTTGTAATTAAACTTAAAATATTGTTTATTATGATGGTATAGATATTTAAATGGTACTCCCTGTCCTATAACAGTTTTTGGGTAAAAAAACACAAAGATTAATAAACAATAAATATTATTAATATTTATAAAATTTCAACCAATAGGAAAATACATAGCTCAAATAGTCATATATTGTTTTTCTCCACAGTCATATATTGTTATATTAACAAAAATTATATATAAAAATTTGAGAAAATATTATAAAATAGAACAAAAAAACTTTAAAACTCTTATATAATGTAACTGAGAGAGTATTAAATGAAATATGAGAAGTTTATATTCAATATTTAAATATTATAAGATAAAATCTAAAAACATATATATTACTATTTAATTATTCTTAATATATTTTTTTAAAATTTATCTAGTTATAAATAAAATCAAATGAATTTAAATTCGAATGACCATGAATAATTGTGTAATTCGGGTATGAGAACGAAAAAATGAACCAAGATGATCTCGGTTTAAATTGAGAGATTCAGGGTTATTTATGACACATTCGAAACTTATGTCACAAAATCGGAAACAACAGAAACTGTTAAGGACTTACATGTGATATTCTACAAGTCAATAGATCGGGGGGGAGCTTTCGTATCGTAGCATCATCATCCCAATTCCAAAACCGGTCGTCGTGTCGTGTCGTCGAGAGAGAGAGACGGAAAGAGAATGGGGAGAGAAGTAGCGGAGAGCTGTGTAGATACTATGTTGATGGAGATGGTGGCTATGTACAGTGGTAGATTCTACGCTAACAAGCCGGAACTC
This sequence comes from Camelina sativa, assembly GCF_000633955.1. Classification (NCBI taxonomy): domain Eukaryota; kingdom Viridiplantae; phylum Streptophyta; class Magnoliopsida; order Brassicales; family Brassicaceae; genus Camelina; species Camelina sativa. Next base: position 1,731,745 of record NC_025699.1, on the reverse strand, counting down.
GCCGCGAGGAGGATCGAAGCCATTGGTTATCAGGTCGGCCATCAGCTCTCCGAGAGGTTTGTTGTCTTCTTTTCGATCTGATTCTTCATCTATCAATGAGATTTTTTCTCGGGAATGTTAGAATTAGCTGTAGATCTGAGGGATGATGGCGAAGTTTTATATCATTAGCGTTGATTCTCTGATATTGGATTTGTCATATCTCTCGAGTCTAATTAGCCAAGAATGTTTGAGAATTTGATCTGAGTTTTATATCTCATTGGGGTTTTAGTGTTGAGCAACTGTGAAATTTTTTTGAGATGAGTCTAATTAGCCATGAAGATATAGAGGTTTCTGGTGTTCTGTGACCTAGGTGTCTTGGATTTTAGGTGTTTTACTGATCAATGGTTGGCTCTGATCAGTGGAAGATATTGCATATTGTTTGATTGTGCATAACTCCATCCTTTTGAATGTCATTAGGTACACTATGGAAAGACCAAGGTTCAGTGACCATTTAGAGGCAATCAAGTTTATCTGCAAAGACTTCTGGTCTGAGGTCTTCAAGAAGCAGATAGATAATCTAAAGACAAATCACCGGGTAAGATTTCCTTTAAAATTTTGGAAATTTTCACCAATGTTTCTTGTGTGTGTGTTTCTCACAAGTGTTTGTTACTTCAGGGTACTTTTGTATTGCAAGACAACAAGTTCCGGTGGTTGTCTCGTGTCTCAATTGACCCTTCATCTGATAAAGAAACCGAAGATCCGTCGACTCCAGGGGAAAGCAAAGCAGCACAAGCGGTGAGCATGTACTTGTATTTCCCATGCGGGATCATTAGAGGTGTCCTCTCCAACTTGGGGATACCTTGTGCTGTCTCTGCAGACATATCAAGCCTTCCCACATGTAAGTAGTATATACCATTAAGGTTACGTTCAAATGTTCTCATTCTTTCACTTTCTTCTATATCTTCAAAATCACACATCCGAGAGGAAGAAAGATAGATAAGTTGGTTATAAGTCGCTACGGGTTGGTAAGTTAACCTTCTCTCATGTGCTTTTCACAGGCTCTTTCGTGATTCGGGTCAAGGCTTGATTCTGCATTTAGCAGGATTTCGTCGGCTTTAGATTCCAGCTCGGCTTTATACTTTCAAGGAAGGTAGATTCTTCGGACCTGATGTAACTAAACAAAACCTTTGCTGTTTTTTTGTTGTTTTGAGACACATTGGCCTTTGGTAAGAAACAGTGCAAGGCGTAGTAAAAAAATCATTTATTTCCTTTTTAATGTAAATTTTTTTAACTTGAGATCTCCAAAAGAAAAAGAAAAAAAAACGAAAAACGGGACTGTTTAATGTAATCAAATGAAAGCCCAACAAGCATATGTCTCGTTAATAAGCCCATCTAGACAACTTTATTATCAGCGGATACGTCGGGTTAATCCAGCGGTGACGGTGAAAGTGAAAAATAAACGAGATACAGAAACCTTAACATTGTAAATTGTAATTATCCTTTTAAATTGTAATTAATCATTTTCTGTACATAATGTTAATGGCAGTTTCAGTAATTAAGTGAATAATTTTGAACAATGTACAAAATATACTTTTCTTTTAATAATAGAATAAAGATAGTGATTAATAACGAATTTCTCTCCGTTTTGAGGAAAAACCAGACCACCAATCTATTGAGGAGGTTGGAAAGCAAAATCTGAAAACAAAACAATATTTCACATGAATTCAAAATAATTTAAGATGCCTTACTTCAAAGAGGTCAGATTAGTTGCCTTTTATTTGCTTTCTTTATTTGAGTTTAACATTTTATCAGCGTCAATACTAACTGTTTAAGTCTAAAAATTCTTTTGTGCAACATAAAAGGAATAGTCTAATTAAGACCGTATACAGATTTCCTTATGCACATTTTCATAATTTAATACGAGCTTAATTACATGATTAATTTATAACATTTATAACCAAAAATAAAGGAAACTCCACGTCCATGCATGAATTGGTAGATTGATAATGATCTTTTCAATTGGTAGATTGGTAGGTTTAACGAAGCAGGTGGAGGAATAAAAGATTGAGTTGGAATCGATAAACGAACAGGTAGCATCTACAAACCAAAAACTGGACAGGCAATAAGAAAGACTCGACACTGCTAATAATAATGTAAGATGGGTAGATGATAAAATCTTCGAGGAAAGGTCACGCAAAAGGTCACACAAAAAAATAATACAGAAATACCACAATCGTTAATGGTTTTTTTTTTCCTTTTTTTAATGAATATTGTTGTGTATTTGGCATTAAAATGGAAATATATTTATTCTTTATATATTTATAAAATTAAATTTTCAGATCCAAAATGTAATCAGCTCATTACACATTTTTTTTAGCTAGATAGCTGTAGATGAGTACACGCTTAAGCAACACGAGGGATTTATGGATGCAGATATTAAAAAGAAAACGCATGTGGTTAAGCCAGCTGAGTCCAGTGACATCATGAAGGTCCAAGAGCTGGCAGTAGTATGAAAAGAGAAGATAACAAGTAGAGGTCCGATATATTTATCAATTCATCAATCATCAATCAAGAAGAGACTGCTCAGCTTGCCTCCCGTATTGCACTTTCTCATTAATTTGTTGCACCTCTCACAAGTTACATTTTTTTTGTTTTGATTAATTTGTGTTGTTTATATTTTTTATGATCAAACGTGTTGTTTATTTAGTAATTTAATTTATTTATTATTTTCTCTAGTTTTTGCTTTCTTGCCGGTTTATTTTCTCTAGTGATTAGTTTTATTATATAACTTGCCTAGATCAAGTTATTTCGTGGATTGGATTTTCATAGCTATTGTTATAAGGGAAAGGGAAAGAATAAATTTTGCAAGGGAAAGGGAAAGAATAAATTTTGCAAATTTGAATATTTTCTGTTTTTAAGTTAATATGAAAACCTAAAAAAGGAAAATTTGCATATTTGAACTTGTTAATAAAAGAGATAAAGTCGGCTTAATTGGATTCGATCCGACGGTCAATAAATAAAGTACTAAAACTCTTTTTCGAAAAGGAAAAAACAAAAGAGATTTACCAAAACAAAAAAAAGGAAAACATTACACCGCTCCCCACTTTTTTTCCTTTTTGCTCCACTAATGAATCAGTATAAATATGGGGTAGGAGTTCCATCAGCAAGGAATCCACAATCAATCAGCGAATTATTATTTTTCTCTACTGTTTGTTTTCTTTCTGAGCTTGCTTTTGATACTACAGATTTCTTTAATTTGCTGCTTTTGGAAAGAGAGACAATGACAACCATTCGTGAAACGCTAGAGAGGGCTACCAAGGAAGCCAATCAAACAATAGCCGTTGCTCAACAATGGAAGAATCTGGAAGATGCTTTGGATTCGATTGAAGAGGCCTCGAATAGGGAGGATCGTGAATTAGATAGAATAGAGATGCAGTGTTTAGCGGAGCTTCAACAGCTGCCGTCAAAGGAAGAATGTCTAGCTAAAATTGCCACCTTGAATAACCAAATCGCTGACGTCCAAACCGGTATTGCGCATCAGCGTCGTGAAGCAGCCAAACAAGAGCTCGAACTGCTAAACAAACAAATCCAAGATGAAAGGCTTAAATTGTTAGTGACCAAGGATCTCCTAACTACGGCTACCCGAAAATATGATGAGAAGAAAGCGATATATGCTTCTCGTGAAAGAAAGCTGAAGACAATTGAGGATAGCATCAAAAACATGAAGAAGCTGAGATATCAACGAAAACGAATACCAAAACATATCTGCCGAGCTGAGAGATGTGCATGAGAATAAACAACGTTACCTAGACTTACAAAATCAAATCATCGGGGCACTCTTAGAGAAATATGTTTCACTCTACCGTTCTTTCCAAGGAATGCAATTCACCGCTCACTAGCTATATTATCTTGCTTTCGATGTTTTTTCTTTATTTCCAGCTTCTTCCATCATGATACCATAAAATAATTAATCAATTTGAAATTTTTCCCTTTTTTTTTGGTTGAATTTGTCGTATGTGTTTTTTCAAATAATTGAAATAAATCTAAGAATGCCCCAAAACTCGCTCTGCATATCTGCATATATCTCTAGAACTTCTTTACGTGTATCAGACACTTAAAACCTCGACGATGATCTGCATGTTAATTTAGACGTTAGTAACACACAGTGGCCATGCATGATGATCTGGCACGGATGTTTCTTTGTTTGGTATCTATTTGGAATCCAGTAGTACGAGTTGAAAGCATTTACACTTTAGAAACTTGTCTACATCGATCATTTAAACTGACACTAAATTCACATGTATATGTATATAATATATAATATATAAATGTTTAAAAACACCATAATTTTTATTAAACTTGATTTATAATTCAAAATTTTTTTAAAAATACTAAAATAATTATTCAAAAAACAAATAAATTTCATATTGAAATACTTATTCATTTATGCATTTGGCTTTTCACCCAAACTTTAATCAAGTAATTTGATAAATGACAAAACATATGCTTTAGATCGTAGATCTTTTCTCTTAGATCGTGGGTCAGTAGTTGCATCGGTAAGAATGGTCAAGTGAGAGTTGAGAAGAGTCACTGGTGATTTGTTTTAATATTTTTCATAAATAATTTTATTTTCTTAAATTTCTGATGAAATATTAAATTTATTTAGATTTTTTTGAACTTATGTACGATGTGCCATTAAATTTACATCAAGTTTTCCGGGTTATAGTAAATTGGAATATTATTTTCTTCTAAATATTTATTTTATAATCTCTGCAATCGTATTCGTACTTCATTTTCTCCCATCTTTAATGAGTAAAATGGTTAGATAGAAGATATAACAAAAAAAAATTCATTATCATTGATTTCTTTTAAGTGTTTTTTTACAAAAAAAAAAAGAAAAAAAAAAAATCCAACCGCCGCAAACGCTTGCGGGAAGCAGTTTTTAAAATTCAGTGGTTTGGAGCGATTATGATTTGAGAGCGATTGAGAGCGGTTTGTGTGATTGGTTCCAATCGCTAGTAACCGCTACTATCCGCAAACGCCTTGCGGAAGGTAGCGGAAAAACCAGTCACCACCTAAATTGGATACGATTTTACGATAATAATGGATATAATCCAGTGGTCGCACCATAACCATTTAACCAAATCAAGATAAAGACATACTTTATTAAGATTTGCTGGCCAAATAATGTTTTTTCCCAAAATAAGGTCCATTTCTTTATTAAGGCCCAAATTAGTTCACACATCGAAATACTGTAGAAATAATGTAAGATGAGGGAGAAGTTTACTTCTCAAAAAAATTAAATGTATCGCTACTTTTCAAGTTCAAGAAATGCTATGATTAGAACTTATTCTTGGTGGTTCTAACCAACCGTTCTTAATTTTTGATGGAGATGTAACAATCTTAAGAGAAGGATTGATCGTTTTTCTTTAATCGTCGACGGTCCACATATATGATATCTAAACAATAAATACAGAATCTTAACCATAAATTAAGATTATTCAAAAAATATTCATTTTCCTTATTTAATTTATTTTCTTTTTTTTATATGATATTCTAAGTTATATAGAATTATAAATTTTAAAATGTCTTTTATATATCTTCTACTTTTTTTATTATACAGAATAAATATATTCTGAATTGATGTAGAATAAAGAAATATGTAGAATACATATTCTTAATTTTGTAGTTAAAAAATCTCTTCTTTTTTTTTTTTTTTTTTTCCAATTTTACGTTCATTATATATCTCACTAAAATTCCCAATTTCAAAAAGACAAAAATAACTCTCCTCTCTATTTTGGCGAAAACCCTAATTTCATAGATCTGTTTTCTCTACAATCGCCCTCTCTTCCGCTTCTAGATCTCGTCTCAAGTATGCTCCCTCAGAAACTCGCTACCATGGCTACCTCAGAATCCTGCAAAGACCTAAAGAAAAGTGATGGAGCCAAAAAAAAGAGGGTTGAAGTTGAGAAGTTACTTGATGCATTCGAAGCTGGAGGGGAGAACTCTAAAGATTGTACGTTGATTTTGACTAATGGTGACTCAGCCAAAAGTCTAGCTGTAAGTGGTTATGATCTATAGTTTCTGCCACCTTTCGTTTTTTATCACAACACTCCTAATACTCGTTATGTTCAGGTCGCGGGTCTATCTGTTGTGGGTCAAAAATATTATGGTGTGTTTCCGCTTGGAGGAAAGCTATTGAATGTTAGGAATGCCAACATCAGTAAGATTAAAAGGAATAAGGAAATTAAGAACTTAAAAACAATTCTTGGGCTAGAGGAAAATATGAAGTACGAGAATGTTAACTCATTGAGATATGGCCATATCAGGATTATGACTGATCAAGTATGTTTACAGTCTACTTCTTACTCAGCATATTCTATAAATATGCTTTCATGACGAATTCTCTCTCTCCACCTTGTTCAGGATCATGATGGTTCCCATATAAAGGGCCTCATAATAAACCTTTTCTACTATTACTGGCCATGGTTACTCAAAGTTCCATCATTCATAGGTGAGATTAGAACACCCATTGTGAAGGTAAGTAGAAAGAGAAGACTTTATCCTCCTTCTTTCACAATTTTTTATAGCGCTTGATATAGTAGAGAAAAGAATGCTAACAATTGCCCTGAACATATATCATACTCAGGCTACGAACATGGAGACTAAAGAAGTTTTGTCATTTTTCTCAATCCCTGAGTTGGAAGACTGGAAAAAAAGACTGGGTAATGCAACCGGATGGACTACCAGATACTACAAGGTTTTCTTTCTGTTGTAACTATTTAGAGATGAACTTTTTGTAAGTGCTCAAGTTCACTGCATACTAATTGTCCATATATCTTTCCAGGGGTTGGATACAAGTGATAATGAGGATTTTGTTTTGTCCATATATCTCAAGGGAAAGAGTACTTTCGTAATCTTAGTCTTCACGAAAAGGTTTTTGTTTGGGAGGATGAACAAGATGGAGAAGCCATTGAACTTGCTTTCAGTAAAAAGAAGACTGAAGCCCGAAAAAAATGGCTTTCGAACTATGTGGTATGGAGGATTTGAGTTATCTTTTAAAATATCTGTTTTCTGCTTATTACATCTGCCTATTCTGATTTCCTCTATTCCATTCAGCTTGGCACTCATCTTGATCAGAGAGAAGCGAAAGTTACATACAGTGACTTCGTGAACAAAGAACTGATCTTGTTCTTCAGGGCCCAACTTCAACGGTCAATTGCCTCAATGGTTGATGGGCTCAACCCCGGTCAGAGAAAGATACTTTTCTGTGCATTCAAGATAAACTTAGTTGAAGAAATTAAGGTTTCCGAATTCGTTGGTTATGTATTGGAGAATTCAGCTTATCATCATGGGAGTCTTTCCAGCACTATCATAGGCATGGCACAGGATTACTTGGGCAGCAACAATATCAACTTACTTAAACCAAATGGCCAATTTGGTACACGAGCTTCGGTAAGGATAGCTAATAGACCAACTGTTCTCATTAATCTATGCTTGTGCTCATCATAGTGTATCCAATTGTAGGGTGGAAAAGATGCAGCTAGTGCAGGATGCATTTTCACTGAACTCTCTCCTGCAACAAGGATCTTGTTTCCCAAGGATGATGATGTCCTACTTGATTACTTGAACGAAGATGGG
>NC_025699.1:1693310-1723192 GCF_000633955.1 Camelina sativa | reverse complement strand
ACAAGGATCTTGTTTCCCAAGGATGATGATGTCCTACTTGATTACTTGAACGAAGATGGGATAACTGTAGAGCCAACTTGGTGATATTTCCCCTCCATAATTGTTTGTTTTTTTTTCTCTTTTCAGACTAGTTAACTTAATATGTTAATGCTGGTTAGGTACATGCCCATAATTCCAACTGTACTTGTCAACGGCTCTGAAGGTGTTGGAAGCGGGTGGAAAACTTTCATTCCAAACTACAACCCTAAAGAGATTGTTGCTAACATAAGGCGTCGAATCCATGGTGAACCTGTGGTTCCTATGGATCCTTGGTATAGGGGTTTTAAAGGAACTATTGAGAAAACTGCGTCCAAGGAAGGTGGTTGTACCTACACAATCACTGGTCTATATGAGAAAGTTGATGACACAACTATTAGCATTACGGAGCTGCCCATCAGAAGGTGGGCTGATGATTATGAAAAATTTTTGAAGTCATTAAAGAGAAAAAATGCCCCCTTTCTCCAGGTAGAATGCATGCTTTAATTAGGAACTAAACTAGTATTTTTTTATGCCGCTTTCTGAGTCGTTCTTTTTTACTGCAGGACGTCGTCAGGTCATACAGTGACACTTCATCTGTGAGTTTTGACCTTAAATTGAGTGAAGAGAACATGCTGGAGGCTCGGCAAGAGGGCTTTCTTGAGAAATTCAAACTCACCACGACAATCTCTACAAGTAATATGTATCTCTTTGATAAAGAAGGTGTTCTACAGAAATATGAGTCTCCAGAACAAAGTAAGAAGATATCCAACTTGTTTTCATTCTGGTTTTTTTTTTCTCCTTTATAAGACATACTAACGTTACATCCCTATGGTTTTTTTTGCAGTCCTTGAAGCTTTTTTCCATCTACGGTTAGAATATTATCAGAAGAGAAAGGTTTGAAAATAAAATATGATTCAGTCCTTTAGAGGTTTTAGTCATCATGATGATAATGTTCTAACATTAACTTTCTTAACTGTATGTATACAGGATTCTATGCTTGAGAGTCTGAAACTTGAGGTGCTGAAACTAAAAAACAAAGTGAACTTCATTCGTGGAGTTGTCAAAGGAGAAATCAATCTGGTAGGAAGAGACAAAGCTGATCAAGTTATAGAATTGAAACAGAGAAAGTTTACACCATTTCCGAGGAAGTTAATGCCTGGAGAATCTGAAGAAAGCTCAGGGTCAGAATATGACTACTTATTGAAAATAGGTTTTGAATCGTTCAATGAAAAGACTGCCAAGGAGTTATTGTCAGACCATGATAAAATAATTGAAGCAATAAAGGGCTTGGAAAATCAGACGCCGAGGGATCTCTGGCTGAGAGACTTGGACTCTTTTGACAAGGAACTCGATGTAAGATTCAGAATGCTATCCCTTAAATAACGCTTAATATTTAATTTGTCACTGTTATATCTTGTTCCTCATATTGCAGGAACTTGATAAGGCCCAACTAGGGAGAGGCGCAGCAATGGAAACAATCAGGGCCAGTTCTGGAGCACCAGTAAAGGCTAAAGAACAGGCGCCAAAGGAACCGGTAGCAAAGAAGACCACAAAGAAAGCCAGTGAATCTGAAACAACAGAGGCTTCCTATTCAGCAATGGACACTGGTTAGTCTCCTCGTACTCCAGCGTTTTCATTGCGTTTTGTTTTCTTGGTTGGAACTTTTTTTTGATTGTATAAGATAACAACGTAGTAGCAGAAGTGGTGAAGCCAAAAGGTAGACAAGGAGGAGCCGAAAAGAAGGCCGTAGCTGCAAAGGTGATTATTGCTTATAGTTAATTGATAGGTTGAATTGAATGACAGTAGGAATCTGAAAATACTTGAGCTGTTCGGTTTTTGTTTTTGACTATTAGTTCGCTCAGAGAATTAAATGATATATTGATTCATCCTGATGAGAACTTCATCTTTTCCTTTTGTATTGCCAATGCTGCTGTTCAGGAGGATGAAATGTTGGATCTACCGCTTGCTCAATACAATTTTGGCTCAGCAGCTGCGGATTCAAGCAGTAAGCTGATACACAGTTTTGACAAAGAAGCATTGATCTAACACAACCTATTGTATGTAATTTGGGTCCTAAAGTTAAGTCTTGTCTTTCTTGTGGTTTTATCAACAGAAGCAACTGAAACATCGAAAGCAATTGACGTGGACGATGATGATGATGACGTGGTAGTTGAGGTAGCTGCACCAGCAAAGAAAGAAGGAAGAAAACCTGCGGCAAGTAAAGCCTTAAAACAACCAGCAGCTCCGAGGAAAAGGAAGCAGGTTGCGGCGACTGGTGCGTCTCCGGAGAAGAAAGTGAGGAAGATGAGATCGTCTCCGTTTAACAAGAAGAGTAGTTCAGTGATGAGCAGGTTGGCTAACAAGGAAGAGGAGAGCAGCGAGAATGTGGCTGGAAACTCATCGTCGGAGAAATCTGAAGATGTTGCTTCTGTGTATGATGACCGGGTGATTCGGATTGCGTTTGTGTTTGATTCTGAAGACGACGAAGATCATTAAAGTGAGAACTAACTCGGTTCTTGATATAATTCAGTTTCAAACTTTTTTAGTTTCTCGCTCTTGTCTTCTTTAGATTTGGTATTATTCTATTGAAACATGAAAGAACATATCTCTCTAACGTTTGCCACAAAATTCTAGATTGTTTAAGCGTTTGGTCTTATCAAATCATTCTCTTTTGGTTGGTTAAGTAGATACAGTTGCATATGGATCTTTTTGTTTTAGCATATAAGCGGGTTTGTACATATATCCAATTTTGGTCATTCTTTAGGAGCTATAGCAGAATTTACTTACAATGTTACATACAACTTAGTACAAAAGGATATATTTCCGAGCAATAGAGAACAATTTACAAATGGTATAATAATATCCTAGTTATGATGAGACATTCATTTGTTGTCTTAATAGTTAATACTAGGATAAGCCATTGTTTTGGCAAAGGAAAAAGGTATAATAATATATATATATATATATATATATATAACACTATCAAGAATATGCAGATAAATTTTATATTTTTTTTCATAAACAATATTTTAATAATATATTACAACGTAAATGTGTATTTTAGTTTATCCCGGTAAGGGAAGCTTGTAACTCTTCCAGTGATTTTCCTTTCGTTTCCGGTACGACCATCCAAATAAATATCAATGACAGTCCTCCCACAGCCGCAAATATATAAAACGTTCCTATTTAAATTATATAGATTAACAAACAATACGCAAGTCAGCTTATTGAATTGAGTTAAACAAAACCTGAATCTAATAGATTTTTTTTTCTAAATAAACATCTTTCATTTCTAAAACTGTCAAAATTCGAAACGATTTTAAAAACATGTATTTCTAGTTGTATTTTACCTTAGGTATATGTTTTTTATGATTGGTTTAGTGTTTTTTTTTTTTTTAAAGCGACTCTTAAATATTTAAGAACTTAACTAAAATCATTTTATATATAGATATAGAGAATAAGGGACCTGGTGCGCTCCATTCGAACATGAAGTTGAAAGCGTAACTCACGAACCACCCACTAGTCCATGATGTTAACGCTACGATCGTCCCTGCTGAAACTTTTATGTTTATCGGAAAGATCTGCAACAAAAATTCAAAACATAAAAATAATAAACCTTTTTTCTTTCATAAATAGCTAAACTATTTCATTGTCATTCTACTCTTTATTATAAATTTCAAAAGAAAAGTTGTTTACCTCAGACATAATGACCCAAGGTAACCCTCCTATACCGATTGCACTAAATCCGAAGTAGACCTAACAAGATTTCATTTAAGATTTGTAATACGAGTTAATACCACCAAAAAAAAATTTAAAAAGTTATGAATGAGAACACGAATGATCGTTAATAAAAAAAAGCAATGATTATACCAGAATGTTTACGAAGACGAAAACTCCAGTCAGTTCAGGAAGCACATTCATTTGCTGTATATGAGAAACAAACAACAATCATAAAGAATTAAAAAATCATAGTTTTAAATATGTGTTGATACTTGATAGTGATCTCATATTAGTCTAATATATAAAACACTATTATTAAGAAAAACCTCTTTGCAAAGAAAAAAAAAAAAACCTGTAACGTGAAGCTAACTCCAATAAGCAAGGACCCGATGGACATACCAACAGCAGAAGCCTACAATAATGTTTATCAAATATTATATTAAAAAAATATATATTGTACTGACTTATGCTACGTATGTATAATATAATATATATTAACTGTATATTTCTAACCAATAGGAGTGGTCGTCTTCCCCATCTATCCACAAAAATCAGACCAACCAAAGACTTTGGGATCTACAAAGAGTAAAACAAAAAATCAGTAAAAGTATCATCGAAATAGATTTGAGAAAACAATTTCAATTAAAGAAATACAATTATAAAATACGCACCACGAACACACCAAATATCATTGATCCAAGTCTCTCTGGAAAGCCTGTTTAAAAGAAATAAAATGCATATAATATCGATGATTATTAATTACATATTGCTGGTGATCATAATCATATTTAGAAATATTAGTAAGACTTTGATGAATATTCTCACCAGATTTTCTAAATATGGCATTTGAATAATATGTGATGCCGCTAGCTCCACATAATTGTTGTATCAACATTAGACCAATTCCAACCTGTTTTTTTTTTTTTAATAAAGAAAATATGAATCATTACTTCTTTCATCATACGTAAAATGTTTAGCTTTTTTAACCTTATTGCGCCAATATATGTTACCGTACCACAAGAGTTCGTCTATACTTCTTCTGAAACATGTCACAGAAACTGGACTTAAATTGTTTGTGACCAAGGATCTGCTAACTACGGCTACCCGAAAATATGATGAGAAGAAAGCGATATATGCTTCTCGTGAAAGAAAGCTGAAGACAATTGAGGATAGCATCAAAAACATGAAGAAGAAGGACCGAACCAACGAAAAGGAATACCAAATCATATCTGCTGAGCTGAGAGATGTGCAGGAGAATAAACAACGTTACCTAGACTTACAAAATCAAATCATCGGGGACATCGGGGCACTCCTAGAGAAATACGTTTCACTCTACCGTTCTTTCCAAGGAATGCAATTCACCGCTCACTAACTATATTATCTTGCTTTCGATGTTTTTTCTTTATTTCCAGCTTCTTTCATCATGATACCATAAAATAATTAATCAATTTGAAATTTTTCCCTTTTTTTTTTTGTTGAATTTATCGTATGTATTTTTTCAATAATTGAAATAAATCTAAGAATGCCCCAACACTCGCTCTGCATATCTGCATATATCTCTAGAACTTCTTTACGTGTATCAGACACTTAAAACCTCGATGATGATCGGCATGTTAATTTAGACGTTAATAACACACAGTGGCCATGCATGATGATCTGGCACGGATGTTTCTTTGTTTGGTATCTATTTGGAATCCAGTAGTACGAGTTGAAAGCATTTACACTTTAGAAACTTGTCTACATCGATCATTTAAACTGACACTAAATTCACATGTATATGTATCAGACCCTTAAAACCTCGATCTTGTTAATGAGCTTTTTTGTTTAAATCGACGTACGCGGTATATTTAATTTGTTTCAAAAATATACATATGTTTTCGATTATCTAGCTACGTGTAGCTAGTACTTATTGGTTTTTTTCTTCTCAATTTCCCTTATAGTAGTATTTATTACTTAAAAACAATAACACTTGTATATGCAACCATTTGTAAAAAAAAAATTATAAATATCTTTGCCTGATTGTTGTTTTTGATTTGTTAAAATAGTTTTATTTTAATTTCATGTTTACATTTATTTATTGTATAATGAGCTTTTTTGGTTATCGTATGTTGTGTAACTTTGTCAAAAATTTTGAAAAAATTGTATGCATGTTAAATCAAGTTTATATTTCATTCAAATTCAAAATCATTTTAGTTTCTTTTGTAATATATATGTTTTTAAACCAACACCTATAAGTCAAACTGATGTGGGACTTTATTTCAAAAACAATTTCTACACTAAATTAATATATTATGTCGGTTTTTAAAAATTTACATCTCAACACATGAAAAAAAAAAAACTAGATTATATGAACAATGTGTTCATGCAAATGTTCTAAAAGTATAATCAAACAAAAATAAGAGGAAAATTTGAATAAAATATACAAATATCATAAAATTAATTAAGAAATAATAATTTTGTTGACATAATTAGAGGAGAGATAAAATTTAGTATTTCCTTAAATAATTAACTAATAAAAACGAAATTAATTTTGTTTTTAAATAAGAATTTCAAAACTTTCCTTTTGAATTATAATTAATCATCTTCTGTACATAAGGTTAATGGCAGTTTCAGTAATTAAGTGAAATTTTTTGAACAATGTACAAAATATACTTTTCTTCTAATAATAGAATAAATATAATGATTAATAACGAATTTCTCTCTGTTTAGAGGAAAAATCAGACGATCCATCAGTCTATTGAGGATGTTGGAAAGCAAAAACTGAAAACAAAGCGATATTTCCCATGAATTCAAAACAATTTAAATTGCCTTACTTCAAAATTTGAGTTTAACATTTTATAAGCGATCAATACAGATTTCATTGTGCACATATTCATAATTTAATAGTACGAGCTTAATTACGTGATTAATTTATAACATCTATAACCAAAAATAAAGGAAATTCCACGTCCATGCATGAATTGGTAGATTGATAATGATATTTTCAACTGGTAGATTGGTAGGTTTAACGAAGCAGGTGGAGGAATAAAAGATTGAGTCGGAATCGATAAGTACTGGACAGGCAACAAGAAAGACTCGATACTACTAATAATAATGTAAGATGGGCAGATAATAAAATCCTCGAGGAAGAGGTCAAAAAACCTACGACAGAGGAACAATTGACGTGCCCCGGTTAAAGCGGATTTGGATAACGAGAAGCGTGAATTAACACAACTACAAAGGAAAATCAGTGCCGACATCATTGAACTCTGCTAGGCCAACAAGTTAAACGTCTCTACTTATTCAAGATTCTGATTACTCTCCAATGAGTAAAATTTATTAGTTTTTTTATTTTATTTCATGAAGCAAAATTTATTAATTGTATTTTATTATTTTATTTTTGCTCTGCTTTACGTTAGTGTGAGTTACAGATTTTATCCTCAATCAACGCTAGCTGTTTAAGTTTGAAGTTTATTTTTGTGATACAGAAACAAAAATTAGCTCAAGACCACAATATTTTCTATTCTATAATATACCAAGAGTTTTGAACAATTATACCAATCATACAAAAAAATACAAAAATGCCACAATAGTTAATGGTTTTTTTTTTCCTCTTTTAATTAAAAATTGCTGTGTATTTGGCATAAAAAATGGCTCATTTTTTTTTTTTGGATAACAAATGGATATTTATTCCTATTTTTATATAAAATGAAATTGTCAAATCCGAAAAGTAATCATCCCAACCAGTCTTAGCCATACCCTCTCTTCATCTCTCTTCATGTTTGTTTTAAAGATGGTGTTAAAGTATCTGCTGTTATAGAATCGATTGAAACAGAACTAGCTAGCATCTTCTCTGTTTTGAATCTGGAGGCAAAGAGAAGTAGTAATATTGGTGATTTATGTGTCACATTAAACTTTGGTGAATCTGAGGTTTGTGTGTCAAGAATTCATGATTGTGCATGTAGAATTGATTGAAACAGAACTTATTAGCGTTCTCGGTTTTAATTCTGAAGTCATAGAGAGGCGGCATTGGTGGTTTAAGTAGCATGGTTGTGCTTTAGATTCTTAAATGAAAGAAACTTTTATATGACTAGCATGTATAAATATGTATATGCTTTTGTGGAATGTTTTACAACAGAACTTGTATCTGCTTCAAGAGAACCCAACTCTCAAAAGAAGCCAAGAGAGAAAACATCAGAGGCAACATGTATCATAGCTGAAACACAAAGAAGACAAAGAAGAATGCTATGGAAGTGGAAGACAAAGAAGGTCCATCTTCTGCTGCTTTTAAACATCTCTGCAGTTTCCAGGTTGGTGGAAAATGGAAACCACAAACCGGTGTTATATGTCAATCAAGACTCTGATGATCTAAACGCTGATAATGCTTGGTAGTTGGTGTTGTAGATTAAGTTGAGAATAAGAGATGAAATGTGGCAATGTAGATGATGCAAAAGGGGAGTATGAATTTGAAATAATAACTGTGAGTGGTTTTAGTTGCGGGTTTTGGTCTTTTTATGTGTCCAAGACATATCTATCTATCTGTATAAACAATGGTAAGAATTGTGATTTATATAGGCATCAGTAGTGGAAACGTCGAAAAGGCCACTCCCAAAGCTCCGGAACACAACTCCTGAATCAACTCCTGGGTATGAGGAAAACCCAGTGCCTCAAGGAACATTGAACATAACACAAGTGCGACATATCATGCTTCTCTACCAGGGCAAAGCTCAAGATCACAACGGTTCAATGAGTGTGAACGAGATAGCTGAAAAGTACCGGATTGATGTCTCTCAGGTCCAGAAGATCACCCAGTTCCTGTCTTTGCCTACAGAGGTTAGTGATAAGCAGAAGAAAGAATATGATTAAAGTAAAGGCTGTGTTCGTTCATACTTATAACTGGTTCGTTTCTCTTGTCCTTGCTGGTTTTAGAAAGTTTTGTGCATCGATGTGTAACACAGAACCAGAGATGACATTGACTTCGATTTTTTTTTTTTTTCTTTTCTGTGAGCAATAATGTCAAACAGTGTAGCTAAGAATACAAGCTTTTGTCAATGAAGCCATGATTCTTTGAAAACAGCAGTAACACATTTTACTGATATAAATGAAAAGATTTAGTGAAAATCTACTGTTCCTAGTATGAAAGAGTTTGCATTATTGGGGTCTGTTCAAACAAAGTAGGGAATCTTATACTACTTACTCAATAGCAAAAAAAGAATAAGATTTACAAGTTCATGTCAAAAAAAGAATCCAGTGTCGATAAAAGACCTTCACTGTTCCTTTCCAGCAGACTAGAATCTGTCGAGTTCGTTAAAGAACACTCATGATGAGAATATGGATACAATGCTTCTCCATTAAAAAACTACAACTATTTCATTTTATGATAAACATACCTGAATTTGCATCTCCATCGTCAACTTTCTCATCATCTGAGTGGGGTTTCTCTTTCACAGATTTTGATCCTGAGTGCCTTTTCTTGATCTTATGATCTTCTTCTGAACTAACTGGAGATAATAGATCTATCGCCCCGTCTATTGTCACCTCCAGGAGATGAAGACCGCAATCTTTCATGACGTTTTGACCTTCTTTCTCTTGAACTCTTCTTCTTCTCTATTGATCTTGACCTGGAGTGCCGCTTATGTCTTGATCTTTTTTCATCAGAATATCCCGGGGATGACCTAATATCTCTCCCTTTCTTACCCTCAGTTGATGGTGACCTCGACCGTCTTCCACTCCGACGCTTGGACTTTTTGTCCCTGCTCCGAGTCTCCTTGTTATAGCTTCGCTTATCTTCGACTGATTTCGACCTGGACCTCCTTCGACGTGATCCTGTGTTTCTGTCTTCATCCAGCTAACCTTTCCCAACAGACCTGTCTTTCGTTTCCAATGATCTAGACCTGGACCTGGACCTGGACCTTCCCCTCCTCTCTTTCATATCATAGTTCTCATCTAAAGATTTTGACCTGCGCCTATTGGGACGGAGATTCAGATCTCGTTGTCTCGTTGCAGACCTTCGACCTGGACTTTCCAATGATTTCGGGTCTCGTTGCAGACCTTCGACCTGCAGCACAAACATTCTCAGATTAAACCTTGATTACTAAATGCATTCAGAAAGTAGTAACTACAAAACAAACGGAAGTTAATAGCAAGATACTAACCTGAAATCTTTTCTTGACAACATCGAGTGGATGACAAACAAGTTTAGAAATGGTACCAGCAGCTAGACCGCAAAGGAAGAGCTGAAAGCTCGAAAGGCTATCATTTTGATTAACAGAGCTTGATGAAGAAGATCTGTAACGCTGATTATAGACCTACAGCAAGATGAATACCATCAGTGAGATGTCTCAATTCCTCATTTCTAGCCTCATCCTTCATATCTGCAGTATCTTCCGCTGATCTAGATCTTGAACGTGTTCTACGTTTGAGTTTGTTTTCTTCCTTACGTCGCCTCGGTGATCATGAACCAGCACGAGATGATTTCTTATCTCTTCGTGATGAGCTGTCGCGTCCATGTCTTGACAGCTCTAAATCTTCTTTTCCAGATTTTCTCTTTTTGGGACTTACACTCCTACTTCTCCTTAAACTGGAAGAATGGTGTTCATCTGATCTACCCTATCTCCTATATGACCGCCTTCTCCCCTCATCCGTTGATCGCCGGTGATATCTTAATGGTGATCTCGATCTATGGCTTCTTGGGCGACGAAAAGGTGGTGAATAGGACGGAGATCTCCGCCTTCGCCTGTAACTAATTGGTGACTTTGACTTCGATCTCGACCTCACAGGAGAGTTAGATGGTGACCTGCACAAGAGAGGTGACTATCAGTTCAAGCTTTCAAAAAATGACAACGTTATCAAAAAAGAGAAAGGAGCAGGCCATAGGTAATGGAGAGAAACATCTATAAAATTTGTATTGGAAGCCCACCTAGACTTATGATGAGCTTCTTTTTCATCATTTCCAACTCCATCAGGTCTCAGTTTCCTACTTATCTCTGCAGCTCTAGCTGCTGCAAGCTCGGTGGCAGACATCATGGTGGCAGCTCTATTTGCTGCCTGCTGAGTGGCCACGGCTTGTTGCATTAGTATAGCCTGTTGGAATTGCATCTGCTGCATCGAGACGGCCTGTTGCATCATCATTGGTAGTGAGGACGAAGAATTATTTGAAGATGGTTTCTGAGGAAGTGATTTTGCAATCTCAACATTCAATGGTCTACCAAAGACTTCCGTATTGTTTAATGCCAAAGCAGCTGTTGCTTTTTCCGAATTTGAGTATTCTATGTAGGCAAGGTTCTTTGAATCAGTTATACTACAGTCAACTACTGTGCCACAGAAGCTAAATAGCTGCCTAAGTTGTTCAGTTGTAAGCGATGGACTTAGGTTGCTAACTTGGAGAAATTTCTTCAATGAATCCCCCTTCTCTCCTTTTTCTGGAGAACCTAAATCAGAAGCTACTTTAACTCATGAGTATCACAAAATAAAAGAAAGCTAGATAAATCTAATGGGAAATTCAACTTGAGACCCATAGATAAATATGGAGAGACTAGCAACGAAAGGCACAATACCTAAAGATCCCTTGTTTGATTGAGCCTGTGCTTGCATCTGAGAAGCATGAGCTTGAAGGGCTTGTGCGGCAACAATGGCCTGCGCAGCAGCCATTGCTGCAGCAGAAGGAGCCATAGGCACCTGACTTAGGTTACCCATACTTGTCGTTGCAGCTATAGCAGTCATCAGCAAATTCTGAGGAGGGTGGTTTAACTTGCACATAGTAGTGTTCACACATCTACCATTAAGATATTCCCGACAGACTTCCCCAAGGGAAGCTCCAACTCCAGGCAAAATAGCACCACCTGAAGGACCAGAGGAAATGCCTGGAACCATTCCCAACAACCCCGGGAAAGCACCCGAAACAGAACCTGTGTAATTCGGCATGTTTGGCATGGTTTGATTTATAAGATTCGAGTATGAAGCTGGAGCAGAACCCATTATGCCAGTCGACGAAGACCCTGTTTCAGTATTTCATAAAGTCAAGACCGTTTCTATATACATACATAAAGAGAAACATGAATCGAGACGATAAGATTGATTTACCTTGGCTAAAGAAGACAGGAAAGGTGGAATAACTCCCATCTCCAACATCTTTAACCACCTCCTTGTTGATCAGTACCACCAACACCAACACCAGGAGACACTAATCAAAGCTCCACCATTAGGAACCTTCCTTCCATCTGAATCCTTTGTGACAACAACAAATGTACAAGGCACACAAGCCGCGTTCCACCACCAACCCCAGCACCAGAAGCTGTGGACTTGCTAGGATCCACAGGACCAATTGGTTTCCTTGACAAGTAATCAGATTCATCATCATCTGAATCACTATCAGATTCCTGATGTACCATTGAAGACGGTGCAACAGCTTCAATCAAATGCGTGGTTTGTTCTACACCTCTGAATGTAGCTTCAAAGGCTGCTTTTGCCGCAGCGTCTTTCTCACCTTCGTCTTTGATTTTCGCATCTTCCGCATGTTTCATCCAAAAGGGCTTACCAGCAGCAGCGGCTGAACCACGATCTGAAGCCATCAAAACCAAAAAGTACCAATTTGTTTTTTTTCTTCAATCTCAGATGAGAGCTAAATCCCTAATTCGGGAATTACAATCGACAAGAAGCAGAGCCTAAGATTCCATTACCGAATAACTAAAAATAGCAGCAGAATGGTGAAATCGAAGGTTGTATTTGCAGTTTTAGGGTTTCTGAGAAATCTAAAACGACGAAGGAAGAAGAAGAAAAAGGTCGAATCTTTTTTATCTAAACTAACAACATTCATTTACTTCGCTATATTTGCAACTTTGGTCCTCATATATGTCAAACTTACATATTTGATCGCATACTTTCAAAATTACACGTGAATCAAATACGTAAAAGTTCAGAATACGCTGAGAAAGTTTATGATAGATGGGAGGTTTGCATGTAACATTGTAACTAACAGATAAGAATTTTTCAATTCCAAAAGTAACACAAAGCAAGACAACTATAAGGTAGGTTGTTCTTCTTGGTACTTTCACTTTTGGGAGGATTCATTGGACTGGAGTTCTTCACGGGTTTGCTGCACAAGTATTTTCTCAATAGCATCCATGAAGCCTATCAAGTTTTGCCGGGTCTGTAAATCCAAGGAATTCGCTAGTTCCTGATGAGTAGAGCAAGAGACAAATTGTTAAGCATAGCTAACCAAAAGAACTTAACTGTATTTGTTAAGTATAGCTATTACTATCTTAGAGGTTCGATTTTGGGATATTAAATAAGACTGACAGCAATGACCAGGAGAAGGAACTAATAACACCCCATCCTTATTTTTACCAACACGAGAAGACCTTTGTTTATAATGGAACTGTAAAATCGAGAAGAAAGTGTTCGAGTTTGGAGAAACAATGTCTTACCTCAACTTTGCAGATAACGCTCAGAGAAATTCCCTTTGACTGATTGTCCGAGCTCTTGAGAGATGCAAGCTTCAATGGGGTATTCAGCACTGGCCAACCATCAGAGACCTTTAAAAATGCATCAATACCTCCAGCTATATGAGCCACAATTGTTTCATCTTTGTCGTAGTATTCGAAGGTGCGCCTGTCATAGGATCATAGCACATGATCAGATAACTCAAATGACATGAGTTAGCTACGAAAGATAAATTCAGCTCTTAAACTGCTGAACGGGAAGGCTAACCTGATTGTTTTCGAACTCGTCACAATGTATTTTCTCAAAGTGGTTGAAATAATTCCATCCTGCACTTTGGCGACAACCCACTGGACCGAAGATCTTGTGTCTAGGACTGCAGAGTGTAACCTTACCTGCCTGCAGTTTTAAGATATGTTATGACACACTCCTTAATATTAAACAAAATGTAACTTTGGTAACTGAGATACAGTTTTAAGATACAGTTTCAGATTGATAAGTAATACAGATTTCAGGACATAAAGAAGCTAGAGCACAGACCTGAAAGAATCAGCAGCCTTGATGATGTCTCCTATGTATATATCATTTGGAAACATCTGAGAGAGAAAGTAGATTTCAATTTTATTCACAAAAAGGAACAGGAATCAACAAACAGATACATTTATCTAGATCCATGCAAAACTAAAACATAACAGTCAGCAGTGAAAGAACGGAGAGTGTTGTTACCTCCAATTTTGTTATCTCTATAGTTTTATCCTTCAGGTATATTAGCAATTCATGTATCAATTCAGATGGCTCAGTAGTGTGTTCAAATTTGCGCTGTCCAGGCAAGCCGTCTAGTTCTGGAATATATGTTCGGAGTTGGAGCCTAATAAAGTTTCCATCAAACTCGAGCACCTTCAAGCCTGTCAATGCGTCCTCAACTTTTTCTGCAGCATCAAACCTGAAGGTAGAAGAAGTGAAGAACTCTAATGAAGACAGGGTAAGGATGTAAATATGAAAGCACATTTAAATTACCTTTTACGTATAGAATCCAGATCTTCCAATGACTTAAGAATCATCTTTTTCTCCTCCATCTGATTTTCGAGTTCAAAGATCTGAAAAAACATGTGGAAAAGGGTGTATATAAACTAAGAAGATAGGATTTTTTTTTTTGCCTCAGCGTGCTCGGGAAAAGTAGTTTAGTACACTCTACCACATTAGCTCTAATCGATCAGGCAAATCAAGAGTTGAAATAACTGAAAGATAATATTGTGAAAAGATGAAATTTTTGTTGAGATATATACATGTTTCACACACACACACACACACGCTTCTTCTCCTAAAAAAACCAATAAAATACCGCACCTTAAACTTGTCATCATCATTCACTTCATATACTTCCATTGAGCTGCTAGATGGTGGATCCTAAAATGAGAATCACATAACCCTCAAAAGTAAGAATCACATAACTCTCACTGAGGAATTATAATGAACAATGTATTCAAGACAGTAACCTGTGATGACATAGAATCCAGAGACAATAAAAGACCTTCAAGATCCCTTTCCAGCTTACTAGAATCTAACAAATCCATAACAGAAAACTCGTGTTATAAAGAAATATAATAGGTACCAATGCTTTCTTAAACATGAAATAAGCAGAAGAAAACTAACATAATACCTTCAGCATGAGTCCTAGAAAGACGTTCAATCTCTTCAGAAACTTTGGCACTTTCAGCCTCTCAAATACTCCAAGTAAGCATCTGTGACATTCATATAAAATCTTTATAACATTTACTAAATTAAACCTTTACTCAAGTCTTAAACCACCAGGAAACAACAGTTACTAAATTCTCACAAAGAAAGCAAAGGGTTCAAAGCAAATAGCAAACCTGAATCTTCAACATCCAATAAATCAACATCGGTGTAATCTTCAATAATCTCATTCACCTTCGTCTACACAAATCCCATAAACATGTGAAACATTTAGCCATCTATCGAGATACTTTAATTAGACCACAAAAACCCCAAATTTATCGCAATTACTTGAAACTGAAGAACAAAATCTTGGATCAGAGTCTCGGAATTGGATTCTCCAGGTTCGTCTCTGCAGTTCCGGTGAATGAACTCAAGCTCTTTCACGCGGCTGAGAGAGAACAAAACAAAATAGATGAACAAGCAAACACAAAACCAAGGACTCGAGAGAGACGAGAAAGAAAGAAAAAACCCTGCGAATCGCTTGGAGATCGAGAGATACGTCGTGGGTATCTTCTTCCATTGAAGAAAGCTTCAGCCTTGATGATGAATTTTGGCGCTTACTATTCCAAGTGAAGAGTGTGTTGTGTAGCGGTGAAGTTGTAAGCAGAGAAGACGATTTCAAATTTCAAATGGGAAAGGTTTAAGAGAAAACATAACCTTGTAAAATCACCCCTCTATTTGTCCTTATATTCGACATTCAACCCCAAAACTATTTTTTTAGTCAGTTAGATCCTCAGAATTGGAGCTAACTACAATTCCGGTTCAATTTATGATGGTCAAGTAGTGGACCGGTTGGTTTGTTCTGTTTAAGTCTTTAGAGATGTTCTGTTTAGAGATTTAGCTTTTGAAGTACAGTCCTTGAATTTGATTTATATACATAGTGTATATGAATCAGATTTCAATACTCCAAAACAAAAATAATTTTTTTTGTTATAAACAAAATTTTCTTATATGGACTTACGAATTTTTATAATAAAGTATCTCAGATTAACTAGTGCCAAAAATTCAATTTGCTTTTAATTTAATTTATTTTTCCATTTAAATAGTTGATTTTTTTCTTATAACTAATTGAATTATTACAAGATTATATATATATATATATATATATATATATATATATATATTACTACTAATAAAATGGACAATTTGAACTCTTTGAGAGTGTCCACATCGGGAAAACTAAGGAGTTCAAACACAATACCAGAAGGCTTTCATCAAATCAAGGTTTAATGTAAGCAAAATCAATTTCTAACTTCCTCTTTTTTCCAAATTATTCGTGAGTGGTGAAGATGTCGATCCTTCTTCCTCATATGTTGCCTTAATCTGATTACTACTAATAAATTAGTTGCTGAAACTAAAAGGATCGGATGCAACGATTGTAGATAGATGAGGATTAAATCTATCTACACACACGAGACCATGGAAGATGCTGTATATCCGTAGGCTTATCAAAATTGATACGACTATATGAAGAAATTGATACGATTAAATCTATCTACACTCACCCGCGCTCGGGATAGGCGGCCTAACTCGCCGTCTTGATTTTTTGGATCTACCGACGACAAACCAGGCAGGACGGAGAAGTCCTCCCCCTCAGGCAACATCAAGCATCCGACCGACGAACTCACGACTACATGAGAGTTCGGCCGCCCCAGTCGTTCGCTTGACGAACGCGGGACCTTGCCCCAAAATCGAGGAAATCAAGTTGCAGATAAGCGGCATGAGTTCGCTCCTTCATCGGGCTATCAGCACAGCTCCAAAGATCGACAGGATTGTCGAGGTGACCCGACAATCCCTTTTACTCAGCGGATCTTGCGGGCCGCCATACCAAACGTTAAGCTGAAGCTCCCAATATACCTGGGGGACAAGGACCCGGTCCAATTCATGAGATCCTTCATGGGGACCATGGCAAAGGCACGGTTCACCGACGAACAGAAAGATGTTGGGTGTTGCCAGCTATTCGTCGATAGCTTTTCCGGTCCTGTCCTGGTTTGGTTCACGAGGCTCGAGCTTAACTCAATCGACAACTTCGACCAGTTGTCCATAGTTATTCTCAAACATTACCGAATCCTCACTAAGCGGGGCGTGACGAGTTCAGACATCTCGGAAATGACTCAACAGCCCGGCGAATCCGTCGGCAGTTTTCTATGCAAGTTTAAGGAAAAGCTGATGCGCGTCACTGTCCCAGAGGACGCCGCAATGGCAGCCTTTAGGAAGGGTCTAATTCTTGGATTGCCGTTACGGAAGGATCTTAACATCCGGGAGCCCAAGGACCTCGATGACGCGCTACATCGAGCCTCAATAATTGTACTCGACGAAGACGAGGACGCTCAAATAGCTGCAAAGATAGTCGGACAGTCATCCCACCTCCCGAAGGCTAAAACTTGTGACGAGCACCACGAGCCCGGAAAGCACCACGATCCCCAAGATCGGAAGAAGGGGTTGTTCACATGGTTTCCGAAGTGGACGACCAAAACAAGCAGCCATCTGAGCCAAAGGAGCTATACTGCGATTTCCATATGATTGCCGGTCACTCTACACACGAATGCGTCCATCTGAAGAACTACCTATATGGAAAATACCTCTCCGGCGAAGTCGAAGCCACTTTTCAGCTGAAGAGCGTCCGCGGAGGCAGAGGTCGCCGAGGGGGATGGCGAGGCGGACGATCTAATGGCGGTCACGGTGCAGCAGATGGTGGAAGGGGCTACAACGGCCCGAATAACGGTCCTCAACAGCCAGCCAACCATGTACTGGCAAACAATCAAGAAGAGACACCCTAGGCAGACGAACTGCCTAGCCCTCCCAAGCGGCAGAGAGGGCAAAACCCTGAGCGGGCCAACTCCCCTCCCCGAGGTCGAATAACTATGATACTTGGCCCACCAGAAGATTGCGCCGACTCCGTCTGCGCATTAAAGAAAAGGGCACGCCAAGTTTGCAGTCTTCAAACAGCTCCGAATGAACCTCCATTCTGCTAGGACCCTATATCGTTCACATCGGAAGATGCCAAAGGAATCCATCACCCCCATTCGGATTCTTTAGTCATCAAAGTTTCCATGGGCGACTTCGACATCGAACGAGTCCTGGTGGACACGGGAAGTACCGTCAATGTACTGTGCTGGCAAACGCTAGAAAAAAATGGGAGTCACACTAGAGCAAATGAAACCAGAGTCGCGAACATTGGGATTGCCAAAAAGTCCATGGGAGACGTAAAGCTGCAAGTACGAGCCGGCGGAGTGACCCGGAAGACTAAGTTCGCAGTCATCGATGCGCCTCCGATCTACAACGCCATTTTGGGGGTACCGTGGATATATGCGATGAAAGCCGTACCATCAACCTATCACCTCTGCCTCATGTTCCTGACCACCACAGAAATTTGCACGCTTTATGGCGATCAGAGAGTATCCCGAACTTGCTCTGTTATTAAAAAGAAGCAGAGGAAGACCGAGGACGCGTAGCAATTACAAAGCGGGGACCATCTTACCGGTCCCCATAAGCCGGAGAGAGATCGCCTCAAGTCTCTGGAATGTCGAATCATACAGGCGAACATCGACCCTTCCGATCCATCACGCACTGTTGGCGTCAGGGCCAAGCTAGAGGAGCACATATAGACAAAACTGATCGCTTTTCTACAATCTCGGTCTTCCACATTCGCCTGGTCAACGAAGTACATTGTCGGAATAAATCCCGACGTTATCTGCCATAAGCTTAACATTGATCCCACGTTCAAACCGATCAGGCAGAAACGCAGACGTCTTGGTCCAGATCGAGCCAAAGCTGTTCAGGATGAAATCGAGCGACTGCTCAAAGCTGACCAGATAATGGAGGTCCAGTACCCCGATTGGCTGGCCAATCCAGTCGTGGTGAAAAAGAAGAACGGTATGCATGGATTTCACCGATCTCAACAAAGCATGCCCTAAGGATAGCTTTCCTTTACCGCATATACACCGTCTCGTCAAAGCCACAGCTGGAAACCAACTGCTCTCGTTCATGGATGCCTTCTCAGGTTACAACCAGATCGCCATGAGTTCTACTCACCGCGAAAAAACGGCGTACATTACAGACAGGGGAACCTATTGCTATAAGGTAATGCCGTTCGGACTGAAGAACGCTGGGGCAACCTACCAACGTCTAGTGAACATGATGTTCCCAGATTTGCTTGGAAAAACTATAGAGGTCTACATCGACGATATGCTAGTCAAATCTTTGATCGCAGAACAGCACGTCCAGCACCTCGCCGAATGTTTTGACATCTTTGATCATTTCCAAATGAAACTGAATCCAACGAAGTGTACATTCAGAGTTACTTCAGGAGAATTCTTGGGGTATATTGTCACTGAATGGGGAATAGAGGCAAATCCTAAACAGATCAAGGCCATACTGGGACTGCCATCACCGATCAACAAGCGAGAAGTGCAACGCCTTACTAGCCGCATCGCAGCCCTAAATCGCTTCATCGCTCGGTCAACAGATAAATGCCTCCCTTTTTACCAACTCCTCCGCAGAAATAAGGATTTCCACTGGGACGAGGAATGCGAGGTCGCCTTTCGGCAATTGAAGGAGTATCTGACCTGCCACCCAGTTTTAGTCAAATTGGAAAACGGGAAAACACTATACCTCTATGTCTCGGTCTCCAGTTCGGCAGTCAGTGGCGTGTTAGTTCGGGACGACCGCGGGGATCAGAAACCTATCTTCTACACGAGTAAAGCACTCAACGACGTGGAATCACGGTACCCCATGCTGGAGAAGCTTGCCCTCGCCGTGATCGTCGCCGCACGAAAACTCCGGCCCTATTTCCAGTTGCACTCTGTCGTCGTGTTTACCGACCAGCCACTTCGAACTATCCTCCATAGCCACCTCCAATCCGGACGCATGGCAAAGTGAGCAGTCAAGCTAAGTGAGTACCATATCGAATATCATTCTCGTCCAAGCCTGAGATCGCAAGATCTGGCCGACTTATCTCCTGCGCTTGGTGACCCCACTCCTAAGGAAGAGCATTGGACAATGTTCATCGACGGTTCATCAACACTGGAGTGGGACTCATTCTCCGATCTCCCACTAGCGAAATACTCTAGTAAGTACTAAAGCTCAACTTCAAAGCATAAAACAACGAAACGGAGTATGAAGCCGTTCTTGCAGGACTTCGATTAGCACGAGGACTCGGAGTGACACACTTGCAAGTCTTCTGCGACTCCCAATTGGTAGTCACCCAATTCAGCGGAGACTTCCACGCCAAAAACAAACGAATGGGAGCATATCGGCAGTTGGTCCGAATATTATCCGAGGAATTCACGTCTTTATCTCTAACAAAGGTCTCACGGAACAAGAACGCGTCAGCTGACACCCTCGCAGCTTTGGCGAACCGTTTCGACCCTGATTTGCGGCGCACCATCCCGATCGAATGTATCGACACTCCTAGCAATCGATCATGACAGCCAGATAGCTGTAATCAACGAGGACTCGGTTCCAATGGAAGTGGACGAACTGATAGAGGACCTGACGGACATCACGAAGCCTCCGGATGATTGGCAAATCGAGATCAAACTCTATATCTCCGAAGGTATCGTCCCGACAGACCGATGGGCAGCTCGACGCTTGTAGGCTCAAAGTGCCAGATACATCCTCTTGGACGGGGAATTGTTTCGCCGAAGTGCGTTAGGAGTGCTCCTTACCTGCGTTACTCGGGACGAAGCTGAAAGAATCATGATGGAGGTACATGAAGGCGAAGGTGGCAATCACTCTGGCGGACGCGCACTCGCCCTCAAGATAAAAAAAAGATAGACATTATTGGCCTACCATGATAGCCGATTGCGAAGCCTTCGCAGCAAAATGCGAAGCCTGTCAGCACCATGGATCAATGCGGCACGTCCTGCCCGAACTGCTGAATACCGTGACAGCTCCATATCCCTTCATGCGATGGGCCATGGACGCTATTGGACCTCTGCCGGCAACAAAATCTAAGAAGTATGTCCTAGTGCTGACCGATTACTTCACCAAATGGGTGGAAGCAGAATCCTTCACAAGGATCCAGTCCTTAAATGTAACCAATTTCATATGGAAGAACATCATATGTCGTCATGGACTTCCATACGAGATTGTCACCGATAATGGCACGCAATTCACCTCGCTCATCACCAGACGTTTCCTGACGAAGTTTCAAATCCATCTCAGCACTTTGACTCCTCGATACCCGCAAGGAAATGGCCAAGCTGAGGCCACGAATAAGTCGATCGTCGATGGACTCAAGAAGCGACTCTGTCGAAGGAAGGGAGCATGGGTAGACCACCTCGATGGCGTATGGTGGTCCTATCGCACAACCCCACAGCGGGGTACGGGACAATCCCCTTTCTCCCTCGCGTACGGTCTCGAAGCACTCATCCCAGCAGAAGCAGGAGTCCCGACACTTCGTCGTACCATGATGGTCGACAATACCGAACTCAATGACAAGATGCTGGTTGATCACAACAATTTTGCCAAAGAGCTGCGCGATCAAACTCTAGTCCGAGTGCAACACTACCAAGACACTGCGGCTCGATATTATAACAAGACTGTTTGTCAGCGGTGTTTCAACGAAGGTGATCTGGTTCTACGGGAAGTTTTCGAGAACACCAAAGAAGTTAACGCCGGTAACCTTGGCACTCGGTGGGAGGGTCCGTACCTCGTATCTACGAACTCATAACCATGGCCGGAGAACAGATCCAAAACTCGTGGTATGCGGCCCACTTGAAACGTTATTACTGGTAAGCCGTTGTCACGACCTTAACTAGGGGTTTTCAGGAATTCGAACTCCATTTATCTTTCGTCTGTAATACAAACTACGGTTGGCTTGATCCCCGCTTTCGGGTACGTAAGCAATTCCTTGTCTTTTTAAGATTAAGTGAATGCAGCTAAGATATTAATAAAGTTTTTTCCCGGCTGAAAAACTTCTTCTTTATTTCGAATACATTTAGATCGGCAATTCGACAGTATACGAAATTCCGCAAAACTAGTTTCATTGTGTTATAAGACTTCGCTGAAAGTCGTTTGGATTAGTTTCCATTACACTTTGTCTAAGAACATTGCTTCAAATCCAAATGGATAACTTCCATCGCATAGTTTGATAATTCGAATGCAAATAAATAAAGTTTTTACAACTAAGTCAGGATCAATCGCCATGACATGCTTTGGAGAGAGAAGAGACGCAAAGGGGAAACCCCCTCGACGAATCAGGGTCCTAAATGAGAAAAGAAAAGTATCGTCCGAACTCTGATTTCATGACGGTCCGAACCCCACCATTACCGTCTTGGGTCCTAAATGCAGGCGAAGTGGAGGACGTGGACCAGACAGATCATCCGCCAATGGTTCCTCCACCGCTACCTTGTCCAGTTCGGCTCGCCAAAACTGACGAGCCTGCTTTAAGGCCTGAAGTCTCTCCCGCGGGACTTCGAAGCCGCTAGACACCAAGCCTTCCAAGAAGGTACACGGGCCCTCGACCATATGCCTTTAACGAAAGATTGGGCTAGCCGACTCCAAAAAATATGCGTACCGTCTCAACCTATCGAGGGAAGCCCAATAGGCCCAGATATCGGTAGTAAATGGAGGTGCGGTATCCTCCAGGCGTTGGCAGTCAGCCTCGAAAAGAACAGGCACCTCCATACGTGCAACCTGTTCTCGGCACGCCGCATGCGCGGCAAGCAGCCCGGTCATACGCCACCTCTCCAAGAAGAAACCTTCGGCGATCATCTCGTTCAAGAGCCAAACAGTCCCGTCCAAACGGTAAAACCAACAGACCTAGGCCAACCTACGGCGTCTCGCCGTAAGATGATCCCCCAGCATATAGCAGCGAGCTCGATACCTTCTGAGCTCCTGACATATGTCGCACCAGTCATATCGACATACGGGACAGGTGCACGAACTAGGAACGTCTCCAACGTTTCAGCACGCCGGAACCGCTAGCCGAAGCGGCTATTCTTTCCCGGGCCTGTCTCAGCCATGCGGATCGAGTAGTTACCATCTTTCTTTCTATCTCTTGAATTTGTGAAGTTAGAATGTTTCGTTCTCCCAAACCTTCAACCCTATTTATATAGGATTGTGGGAAGTAACCGCCGCTTAATCCACCAATCAGAATGCAGCGAAATTTTCGCTGCGTCCCAAGAATAATTCTCAATGACCGTGTACAACATTTAATGAAGCGCGTCTCTTATTTCCAAGAAGAAAAAATGAGATTTTCCTCGAAACAAAAATTAAACAAAAAAAATAGAAAAAAAGAAGAGGAATATGTATACATATATCTCAGTTCTTAATCCGGTCTGGACTAAGTATTTATTGGTTCATACCAAACTCGCTCCTTGTTGATACCCTGGCCAGGTGATCAACTTGCGTAACTACGCACTATTTCTGAGGATAAGCAGACCCCAGAGTCGTTATTTCGCACCTGACCTTAACATATAGGGATAAGCCGGACCTAGAGTATTTATTCCGCACCCGATCCTTCAATTGTTGGGATAAGCCGGACCTAGAGTTCTTATTTCGCACCCAACCTTTAGTTCAGACGGAATAGTTAGCCGGACCCAGAGAATAACTTCGCAGTCCGACATCCGAACTAGAGCAAAGGAGATAAGCCGAGCCCATTATCTCGCCCTCCGACCAAACATATCTCGTAAAGAATAAATAGCCAACTTTTGAGGCGAGAATCGATGTTTTCAACCATCGCTTAACAAAAATTGTCTGATGTAAGTCAGGAGATGTCTCGCTTCTGATACTTTTTTAGAATGAAATAGCAAAACAATGACTGAGTATAGAAAATTTTCGCCCACTTTGTTGCGGTAAAGTCATATTTCGATTTTCAAAGTAAAATTCAAATTTGCCTTCTACAATGCGGCTGAGTCTTATTAAATTATCAAACAAAACATCTTAATTCCGAACCAGTGCGCTATTCACGGCGATCTCACGAACACTCGTCTTGAGTCGTTTCGGCATCAGCCACAACAATTGCAACCCAGTCTTCTCCCAATCCTTGGGGCGAGTCTCCAGTGCCCTAGCCTTCTGTTTGGACCCATCGAGCAAGTCAGTAGTCCTTTTCCTCTTTGCCTTAAGTATGGCAATTTTGGATTCCAGAGTCCTCAGCTGGCGGTCGATCCTGCTTCTTTTCATATGAAAGTACTGAAGATCTTGACTCAGTTCTTGATGCGTGCCTTCAATCTGCACACGCGAGGTCAACAACGAATTAGTTCGGAGCTGACATAGCCTGGTCTCCCACTTAAAAAGGAAAACGAAAATAAAGTAACGATTACCTGACGAAAAAAGGTATCGGCCTCAGCAATTCGGCATCGTTAACACGCCTGTTAATGTAAAACGGCTTGACGTTGCCTGGAACGAATTCACCAATCAGGGCAAGGTCCATGTGCATCGGCTTCCGATCTGATTCCCTTTGGCACTCGTTGCAGTACGCAACGAGACATGGTGGCAAAGCTGCTATCCTTTCGAACCCATTTGATCAACAGGTCAATTAAAACCTAATGTGTACTCCACCACGATCTAGTGGTATCGTTGTAACACTTCAGGATCGAATCCACAGAGACCAAACAATTGCAATATGAAATTATCAAGATCAAATATAGCTAAGACAATGAGAAAGATTGTGTTTTAAGTAACCGATTAAAAACAAGAAAGTAAATAAGTTGCTTTAAATCAAAAAGGAAATATCGGGTGCAGGGAATCATCAGGGATTATGATAACGAATTTAGATGGTTAGATGGGATGCATTAGACACCGTTCTAGAACTCAAATCACGGTTGTAAAGCTAACCTACTTTCGCAGCGTTAACTATCTATGCAATGAATTCACTAAACCCTAAACCGTCGTTTGGACCTAGCAAACCAAGCAAGCAATAAAGGTTCAAGTTTGATCTGTTCACAAGGTGCCTCAACTTCAGCTTTCGTTGGCTAAGGTCCACCTTGCTCACCTAAGTTCTTTTCCAGCAACTCACCAACACTTTTGGTGCCCCGATGAATTAAACCTAAGATCTTAATCTAGGTGATCAATCTAGCTTAAGCATTAAGAACAACAATAGATGAAGAACAATAAGATCAATCCCTAGTCTAACAAATCTAGCATCAATAAATCATAAAAACCCTTTCTGAAACCTTAAACCCAACAATGAAACTACTCAGCCATAGAGAAACAGAAACACCAAATCAATGATGAAGATAACATAATTGAATTGCAAAAGAATAGAAAATAGGGTTTAGAAATCTTCTCCAAAGTGTCAAGAAGGATTAGAGATCTTCTCCCTTAGCTCTCAATACAAAATAGTCTCAGAAAATAAAGCTTATATCTTTGGAGGCCGAGCCTCGTGCTTAAATATCAAAATAAAACCCTAAAAGTCGGTTTAAAACGAAAAAGGAAAACTTGAGTCGGGTACGGGGAATGGTCGATCTCGAGAGTGGATCAGCCGATCTGGAACATATTTCTGCTCTCACTCCATCTGCTTACTAGCTCGATCAGTCTTCAACCAATTTAGCTCTAGATGCATATTTTCACCCCAAAAACGCTAAGATTATTTCGAAATCACCTAGAACCTGTAAAGACTCACAAAAGACCAAAAGGACTCTAAAAGCACACTTGGACCTAACAAAAGACTCAAAACAAGTGTAAAAATTATAGTTAAAACCCTATAAAATGCAAACACATCACCATTCTCAATCCAATCTTTTGGGTGGGATTCAAGCATCTCAAGTTTAAATAGCAATTCACGTTGCACTTGTTCGATGCGGCAAGACGATCACGATACTCTGTGTGGCGATCTTCCACCTGATGGAGAAATTCTTCCAAATCGGGCATTTCTTCCGGTTTGACATGAAACATCAGCATCCAAAGAGCTCGGATGTTCGGGTAGTAGGTCGTCCCCCATTTGATAGCTTCGGTATTCGAGAATGTCGGGACATCGTTCCCGATTAGCGGGGACTCCACACTGCTAATAGAGCTCGACATTGCTTTGATTAAAAGTTTTTCTCAAGTTGTTTAGTTCGGAGATAGTGCCGGTTGATTTATATGAATATTGGGAGGTGAAACCCCTTTCCAAATTTCCAAATTCCGTGCAAAATGGAAAAGATACAATTCTTCGAAATTGTCAATTTCCTTTTCTGGTAAAAAGAAAAATTCCGACAGATAAAGGTAAAACCTAGAATTTATCAGACCAAAAGGGAAAATCGGCCGAACAAGTCGGCAATGTTTTACAAAGGAACTCAAGCCCATACCCAAAAGAGTTCGCGATATAAAAAAATTATATTAAAGTTAAACATCCGAGGCCCCGGTCAGATCGGCCTCGAAGACGTCAGCATTGGAGCCATGCGGAAGGCGAACAGAGTCAGGAGCCACGGTCCCGGGGTGAAGAAGTCCGAGGCCGAGCTTATCCGGGGACATCACGAGATCATTTTCTCCAGTGCAAGGATATCCATCGCGTTGACAATTTCCTCAGCCTTGATCTTGTTTACGTTGATCGCTGCGATTTGCTCTTCGGGAATAACAGCCCCTTTTTCGATCAAATACTATACCGTTTCCTGCACTCCCTTGGCTTGGTTCAACAAGTCCTCCATAGGTCGAACTACAGTATCTTGTTCGACTAGATAAGCTCTCACTTTGTCTAGTCGAGCTTGGGCTTTCTTCGCCGTTCGCTCCACCTTTTCGAGACGATCCCGCCGAAGTCTCTTGACCTCGAAGTCAAGTTTGGTTTTCAGCTCGTTACATATTCCCAGCAGCTCGGACTTCTCTTCTTCATGAGTAAGCTTGGACGAGGTCAGTTCGCCAATCCTCAGTTCGGATTGAGCAATGATGCCGTCCTTTTCGGCAATAAGGGCTTCAAGCTCCTTGCTTCTATCGTCTTTGGCCCTGCTGGCTGTACGGATTTGTTCCGCACACTCCTTCACTTTTTCAAGTTCTGACCCTGAACTCTTGTCGGCTTTGGCTCGCCTATCGTACAATCGGGACAACGTATTGATCTTGAAAGCAGTCTGTGGATTGAAGGAATACATGTCAGGTCCACTTACATAAAGTCTGAAAACTAAAAGTGTATTGGGATACAAACCATAAAGTGGGATTCGACGATATCAAGGAATGCTCGCTCGTACTCCAGTTTATCCGCTTCTGGTAGGATTCGACTGGAAATCTTCAAGTTCCAGAAAAGTTCGCCTGAAGCGGCACGGTTTCCAACCAGAGGGGTATCGCCAAAATAGTCAAAGGCGAACCAATCTGTCTTGTCATTCCTTCTTTTTAGATGGAATTGATCGGCAGATTCCAATCCGGCGTCGTTAGCTGAGCGCTTGCGGTTAACCGTCAGTTGAGGTTTGGAGGCTGAATCATCTCTGATCTCCTTCCCCTTGTTCGTTTTCTTCTTCTTCTTCTTTGATCCAGTTCCGAGTTGAGGGACGTCCTGTTCGTCGATCTGAGGACCAGCATCCTCTAGGACCAAGGGCAGAGAGTTGTTTTCTGCAGCGTTTTCAATGTCGGTTATGTCGACATTCTCCTCTGGGACCTCAGCTGGATCAACGGCAGTTCGGTCCCGAGTAGGCTCAATTTCGGCCTGAATGGCCTCTTGGGTGTCCCGGCGGATGATCTGGAGACTACCGGACTCAACAACACTGGATCCGCCGGGTCCCATAGCTCGTCCTAGCGAATTCGCGAAACTAGGGAAGTTTGTCCTGGCTTTGCCCATTGCTGTTTCGACTCGGATTCGAGAAATAAACTCCCACCGTCAATTTTTCCCGGATAGTAGGCGTCTCTGACGGATCGAAAACCTGGAGCTAGACGCGTCTTGAAGAATGGGCGATCTGGAAAACAGAGTGTGAGAAGGTTAAGACTGGTCAAAAGCGTTGCAACGAACCAAAATATATAAATGGCATAAAATCTACCAGGATTCACATTCCACACTCTCCGATGAAAACCCAGCGGGTCTACGAGCGAATGCTGATCCGGATGAAGAAATAATAGTTCGCCCACTTCTGGTGTTTGCTCACTTTCTTGCCGGTAAGGAAGTTGTGTTGTGGTCTCATGTTCACTTCCCAGAGATTTGAACTCTTTGATGCTTTGAAACTCGATAGTTGTTCGAAACATTGAACTCCGATGTCAACTCCGACTTCGGCAGCTAAGGTAAGAGCAGCGACAGAATTGAAAATGGCTCTGGGAACGAATTGACAGATTGCCAACCTGCGTCTATGCGTAGTGAGAAATTAATGTCGGGATCGGGAACACTAGTCGGCATTCGGTGAAATAACCCTCGTATAAGCATATATATCCTTCTGGAGGGCTCCAAGGGCGTTGATCTTCCCGCGGGATCACGATCGTAACGCCTCTGTTAAATAAGCCGCACGAGTTCAGCATTTTCTTAACGGTCTCGGTCGAACTCAAAGTCTTGTCACCTCCAATTCGCCCTGCGTGATCTAGCAAATGATCGATATCTTCGATCGAGAGTCCTAAGGGGACAAATCGTTCTTCTTATAGTAAGGAAACTTCTTGAGACGGTTCGGCGATTTCATCTTCATGACGAACTGGTACTAAAGCCAAAGGGTTCGACTGTGAAGACGAGGCTCCGGCTGAGCAGCGGATCAAAGGTAGTTGGACTTCGGAGCCCGATTTACTTGGTTCCCCGATCTGCGCGTTTCGATCTGGTTTGAGAGTTTTTCGCTTGGATGAGCGGCGAATTAGTTGTTCGCCTTCGATCTCTGGTGAGGAGACAGGTTCTGAAGTGCTCGCCATATTTTGAGTTCGGAGAGTGCGGAATTAAAATCGGAACAGTAAAATAAATAGGAGAGAGATCGGAGTAGATTACCTTTCGTTGTTGGCGGAAAGTGAGAAATGACGAGAGAAGGAACGTATTTATAGAGTCGAGTGGGCGGCAACCCTACGAAGAGTAATCATGACCTACGTGACTATTCGATTTTCGACCTATGCGGCCGCGATGCAAGCGACACGTGTCATTCGGACAACTCACAGCAACATGATGCGGAAATCCGGGTAAAATAAAATAATTCTTTATGGTTTAGATCGGATATTCTCTTTTCCGTAGTTCAAAATATTCGAATTGAATCTCGAATATTCAGAACTGGGGGGACTAATTGTTGGTGCGGGATTTAGCACCCCCAACAGATAATTCGAGTATTTAACCAGGAATCCGGTTAAGAATCCAATTAGGTTATTTAAGACCAATTCGGACGAATGAAGCCCAGCCTTGAAGAGGAAGAACCGAGTTCCACTTCGCCCGGCGGCCGACTCAAGGAATAAAGCAACTTTCCTTATCTTAGTTCATCTCATAAGGAAAGTTGATATTTTGTTCAATCTAAGAATAAGTATAAATAAGAGGAGACTTCCTCATTGTAAATCATCCGATTTTGAATACAATAATTCAGCTCTTTCTTTGTTCTTGGCAAAAACCCTAACTTCTTCTTAAAGAGATAAACTCATTTTCTAATTCTTTAGCTTAAATAAACTTCTTAGAGGGATTACTTCTTTGAATTTGTTTCCCCTTTTGACAAATTCATTGTGGAAACCTAGTTTCTACATATAGTGTTGTGATCAAGTATTATAGGCACTGTTATTAGATCTCCAAATGTAGCGTTAGTTTCAAGATTTCAATATTCCAAATGTGTGTGAAACATGTATATATTTTTCTCAACAAAATTTCATCTTTTCATTATCTTTCAGTTATTTCAACTTTTGATTTGCCTGATCGATTAGTGCAAATCTACTTTTCCCGAGCATACTGTCCTTTCAATTATAGTTTCCCCTTTTTCACATGTTTTTAATTGGAGGTAACAACACTCTCCATTCTTTCACTGTTGACAGTTATGTTTTAGTTTTGCATGGATCTAGATAAATGTATCTGTTTGTTGATTCCTGTTCCTTTTTGTGAATAAAATTGAAATCTACTTTCTCTCTCAGATGTTTCCAAATGATATATACATAGGAGACATCATCAAGGCTGCTGATTCTTTCAGGTCTGTGCTCTAGCTTCTTTATGT
>NC_025699.1:1690797-1693208 GCF_000633955.1 Camelina sativa | reverse complement strand
TTCTTTCACTGCTGACAGTTATGTTTTAGTTTTGCATGGATCTAGATAAATGTATCTGTTTGTTGATTCCTGTTCCTTTTTGTGAATAAAATTGAAATCTACTTTCTCTCTCAGATGTTTCCAAATGATATATACATAGGAGGCATCATCAAGGCTGCTGATTCTTTCAGGTCTGTGCTCTAGCTTCTTTATGTTCTGAAATTTGTATTACTTATCAATCTGAAAACTGTATCTCAATATTAAGGAGTGTGTCATAACATATCTTAAAACTGCAGGCAGGTAAGGTTGCTAGACACAAGATCTTCGGTCCAGTGGGTTGTCGCCAAAGTGCAAGATAGAATTATGTCAACCACTTTGAGAAAATATATTGTGACGAGTTCGAAAACAATCAGGTTAGCCTTCCCGTTCAGCAGTTTAAGAGCTGAATTTATCTTTCGTAGCTAACTCATGTCATTTGAGTTATCTGATCATGTGCTATGATCCTATGACAGGCGCACCTTCGAATACTACGACAAAGATGAAACAATTGTGGCTCATATAGCTGGAGGTATTGATGCATTTTCTAAGGTCTCTGATGGTTGGCCAATGCTGAATACCCCATTGAAGCTTGCATCTCTCAAGAACTCAGACAATCAGTCAGAGGGAATTTCTCTGAGCCTTATATGCAAAGTTGAGGTAAGACTATGTTTCTCCAAACTCAACAATTTCTTCTTGATTTGGTCATTGTTGTCAGTCTTATTTAATCTCTCAATAATCAAACATTTAAGATAGTAATATCATGAAAATGATTATGCCATTGGCCTAAGACTGAATACAGTTTGCAACATTGTAGATGTAAGTGCTTTTGGTTCTGCTAAGGTTAAACAGTTTGTCTCTTGTTATACTCGTCAGGAACTAGCGAATTCTTTGGATTTACAGACTCGGCAAAACCTATCAGGCTTCATGGATGCTATTGAGAAAATACTTGTGCAACAAACCCGTGAAGAACTCCAGTCCAATGAATCCTCCAAAAGTGAGATTAACATGGATGCTTTGTTTTGGGAGTTGTGTGATTCTTATTTCAGGATGTGGAGAAGTCAACAGAGAATCCACCATCTAGCCAGCTCAGTGGAAATATGGGGTGCGAATGATGATGACAAGATTAAGGTGTCTCTCAACAAAAGTTTCCATCAAAAGTTGCTTGGCCTGATTAATTAGAACCTAATGTGGTAGAAAGCTCTAAACTACTTTTCCAAGCACGCTACGGCAAAATATTTGTTTTTCTATTGTGCAGAGGCTTTTAATAGGAAAAGATTAGAGGTCTAGCACATAGCTGCTTAGTTTCTTCTTCTATACACCAACCCTTTCTTCACATGTTTGAACTTGAAAATCAAATTGAGGAGAAAATGATGATTCTGGAGTCATAAGAAGATTTGGATTCTTCACGTAAAAGGTAAATTTCACATAAAAAAATGCCAAATCTTTTTTTTGTTTTATAACTTCTGCTGCTCGAAGTCTCCTTCTAATGTCAACAACTCATCATGTTTTATCTTTTTCCTGTACGCCCCCTTGTATATAAATAACTAAAAAATTTATCTCCAAATTCCTTTCTTTTAAAGCTAAAGGGGCTCATTCTAAGTTCCTCTGGTCTGGCTTATCAAAAAAAAAAAAAAAAATGACCAAAAATTAAGTTTGGCATCATACAAGAACAATCCCACTTATTAACCAACCCAAGGAGAATGATTTGATGAGAGACCAAACGCTTAAACAAAAAATGTAGAGAGAGTATTGTACTATGTAGCAAACGTTAAGAGAAATACGTCTTTTATATGTTTCATCAGTCAGAATAAAACGTACCAAATATAAAGAAGACGAGAGGGAGGAACTAAAAAAGTTTGAAAGTTACTGAATCATATCAAGAACCGAGTTACTTCTCTCACACTACTCACTCACTCATCATCTTCGTCGTCTTAATGTCATCAAACTCAGAATCATTCGCAGATTCACTATCTGAATCACTCAACACATACGTCGTCATTCTCCTCCTATTAGCTATAGCTCTTTGAGGCCTTGACTTTTCAGCTACATATCCTATAGCCATTGCCAAAAGCTAGTCATATATATCTGAGACAGGTTATAAGGCTATAAGCGGAGCTTGGTCCAAGAGCCAACGGTTAGATTAATAAACGTTTTTTTGTTAACTGTGATATATACTACACGGAGAAAGGAAAACTACAATTAGTGGAAAAATCCCAACGGTTAGATTAATAAACGTGTATCATCATCATTTAAAAACAAAAAGAAAATGATCTAATTCTATTGAAATTATAATTATGGAAATATGGAAATCAGATTCTATATAATAACCATGAACCGTGTTGTGTTTTACCCTAATTCTCAAAGAGTTTTTTTTTTTTTTTTTTTTATTTTTT
>NC_025699.1:1688901-1690181 GCF_000633955.1 Camelina sativa | reverse complement strand
AAGCCATTGAGACGATGGAAGAAGTTGATGCGCTGCTCAAGATGACTGAGACACTGAATCCATGGGAACAGACAAAGTTTATATCCTCGACTCAAGACTTTAGGTTCGGTATAATCCGAAAGACCTGTTGGGATACAATCCAAGTCCCTCTGAAGTTTAAAGAGACTATAATTAATATATAAAGGGTTCAATCTACTAATTGCCAATTGGATTTTAGTTAGAAGTCCAAGATAAGCCCAAATTTAACAAGACCGAATTTAATAGTCTCGTCTCTAGGCTAAAAGACAATCTTCGTGATGCAAAGATTGTTGAAAAGCCGAAAGAAAACCCAAGAACCGGTCCACGGATTAGGGTTAAACCATATGATAACCCTAAAGAAGATGTTATCATGGCTTAGGTAAGATCGATAAGGAGAGGAAGATGGAAGTTCGTTCAGAAGTGAAAGAGAAGTTGAGTGACTTATTGAAGGCCATCGAGGAGAGACTAAGTTCGTCGGAGATGAGACTTTACACTTCCTTGTGTAAAGGCTTCCAGTCCCATAGATTCGGCTATGACAAGTTCGTTACGTATCTTCTACAGTTGATAGCAACACAAGAGTCTTTATCAACGCTTCATGCGACTTGCCTACGGTGAGAAAGGAAAACAAAAGGTTGGAGTTGAAGAGACCCGACACGATCAAGATTGTCTTATTGGTGATCCAAAGATGATTGGAACATGTCCTGAGTATAGGGTTAAAGTAGATGAGATCCCGCAAGAACGAGGGTGGGATGAGACCAACTTGGAGAGAAAGAATAAGAAAAGAATCTTGTCTCCAAAGGATTTGAACCTCCCTTTGAAGAAAAGGAAAAGGTCTAATCCTGAACGAAGAGTGACACCTAACTATAGGCTTATCCCCGAGGAGCTACGGTCACCGGTCTCAGACAATCTGAACAACACGTATGTTGTGAAGAGATATTATTTCGAGGGAGGTAAGGTGCTAACCGGTACCGAAGAAGAGATGATTAAATGCGAAGATCAGATGTACGAGGCGAATATGTTGATGAGTGCTTTGAGAAGTGCAGTGGACAGTGCGGAGAGAGTTATGAGGGGAGAGATGAGAGTGAACGATCTTGGTGTGAAGTTTTACAGATGCCTTGAAGTGTTATATGGTGGAGTCGTGGAGACATGTTTGAGATAGTGAGAGAAGATCACCAAGGAGCTTTACCTATGATCTTGATACGGTTGAATCAGAAACTGCGTGAGCTCACGGTTGCCCGAGAAAGCTGGAAACGTGGCTGGAA
>NC_025699.1:1681012-1688657 GCF_000633955.1 Camelina sativa | reverse complement strand
AAGCCATTGAGACGATGGAAGAAGTTGATGCGCTGCTCAAGATGACTGAGACACTGAATCCATGGGAACAGACAAAGTTTATATCCTCGACTCAAGACTTTAGGTTCGGTATAATCCGAAAGACCTGTTGGGATACAATCCAAGTCCCTCTGAAGTTTAAAGAGACTATAATTAATATATAAAGGGTTCAATCTACTAATTGCCAATTGGATTTTAGTTAGAAGTCCAAGATAAGCCCAAATTTAACAAGACCGAATTTAATAGTCTCGTCTCTAGGCTAAAAGACAATCTTCGTGATGCAAAGATTGTTGAAAAGCCGAAAGAAAACCCAAGAACCGGTCCACGGATTAGGGTTAAACCATATGATAACCCTAAAGAAGATGTTATCATGGCTTAGGTAAGATCGATAAGGAGAGGAAGATGGAAGTTCGTTCAGAAGTGAAAGAGAAGTTGAGTGACTTATTGAAGGCCATCGAGGAGAGACTAAGTTCGTCGGAGATGAGACTTTACACTTCCTTGTGTAAAGGCTTCCAGTCCCATAGATTCGGCTATGACAAGTTCGTTACGTATCTTCTACAGTTGATAGCAACACAAGAGTCTTTATCAACGCTTCATGCGACTTGCCTACGGTGAGAAAGGAAAACAAAAGGTTGGAGTTGAAGAGACCCGACACGATCAAGATTGTCTTATTGGTGATCCAAAGATGATTGGAACATGTCCTGAGTATAGGGTTAAAGTAGATGAGATCCCGCAAGAACGAGGGTGGGATGAGACCAACTTGGAGAGAAAGAATAAGAAAAGAATCTTGTCTCCAAAGGATTTGAACCTCCCTTTGAAGAAAAGGAAAAGGTCTAATCCTGAACGAAGAGTGACACCTAACTATAGGCTTATCCCCGAGGAGCTACGGTCACCGGTCTCAGACAATCTGAACAACACGTATGTTGTGAAGAGATATTATTTCGAGGGAGGTAAGGTGCTAACCGGTACCGAAGAAGAGATGATTAAATGCGAAGATCAGATGTACGAGGCGAATATGTTGATGAGTGCTTTGAGAAGTGCAGTGGACAGTGCGGAGAGAGTTATGAGGGGAGAGATGAGAGTGAACGATCTTGGTGTGAAGTTTTACAGATGCCTTGAAGTGTTATATGGTGGAGTCGTGGAGACATGTTTGAGATAGTGAGAGAAGATCACCAAGGAGCTTTACCTATGATCTTGATACGGTTGAATCAGAAACTGCGTGAGCTCACGGTTGCCCGAGAAAGCTGGAAACGTGGCTGGAAGAAAACTTTTAAAAGACTTTCTCCAACGCAAATAGATTCTGTTGCACAAAAATCTCAAGTGAAGTGAAGGAAACTGATTCAGGGTTCTTCAATGTAATTTTTAAACAGATTAATTTGGTTTGGTTTTGGCTTTTTGTGGTTTGGTTTTGGCTTGTGTTTAACTGTGTGGAGTTTGTGCTAAACTTGGTGACAAAAACGACTATGTAAAGTAGATTTCAGAATGCAATTTCAATCGCTGACATTTGGTTTTGGTTTATAAACTTGTGAAAATGACGTATGTGTTGAGTGATTCAGAGAGAGAGTGCAGCTGGGAATGATTCTGAGTTTGATGACATTCAAGACGACGAAGATGACGAGTAGAGTGAAAGAAAACTACCTCGGTAGTCGGTTCTTGTTTTTAATTCAAACTCAACTTTTAGTTTCTTCCTCCGGTCTTCTTTAGATTTTTTGTTATTCCTATGCAAGACTTTTATTTTCTCTACCGATTTGGCAACTCTGTTTCGCTTAAGCATTTGGTCTCGTTAATAATTTCCTCTTTGCCTGATTGAATAGATAAATTGCATATGCGGATCTTTTTAGTAATTTTTTCCATAATTATTATATGTCTTTATCCAAAAGGAGTAAAATCACTATGTTACAGTATTGTGGTTTTATGAATATAATAAGATTATGTTGTCATATAAAGGAAACTTAAGGACATAAGCTAGAGGCTATTGTCCTCTGTCCCTGAATAACTTCAATTCTATTGTAACCAGAAGTTTCTTTCCGCTGCTTGTCTTTTTGTTGCTTTTATCTCCAAACCAAGTATTTCTGTCGTCCAAAGTCCAAACCCTCTCTTTTCAATAATCTGCAAAACATACTAGTGGTCATAGCTAAAGGGGCTTAGCAAAACCAAAAACACTTACTTATCTAT
This sequence comes from Camelina sativa, assembly GCF_000633955.1. Taxonomy (NCBI): domain Eukaryota; kingdom Viridiplantae; phylum Streptophyta; class Magnoliopsida; order Brassicales; family Brassicaceae; genus Camelina; species Camelina sativa. The sequence goes on along the minus strand of NC_025699.1, from coordinate 1,686,464 downwards.
ATCTACAATGTTGCAAATTGTATTTTGTCTAGGCCAGTTGCTTAATCATGTTATTATATCTTCAATTTTCGATCTGGGAAAGTACATGTGACTTACATCGATGACCATAGAAAAGGAACTAAAATCCTATCCTCAATTCTACCAAATCAAGAAGAAACTGTTGAGTTTGGATTAACATAGTCTTACCTCAAGTTTGCAGACAAGGCTCAGAGAAATTCCCTTTTGACTGATTGTCAGAATTCTTGAGAGATGCAAGATTTAATGGCCAACCATGAGAGACCTTTATAAATGCATCAATACCTCTAGCTATATGAGCCACAACTGTTTCATCTTTATCGTAGTATTCGAACGTATGCCTGCCATATAAATGATATAATCATAGAACATGTAGTCATTTGGCTTGATCAAACAACTCAATGATATGCGAGGAAAAAGATTCAGCTCTTAAGCTACTGAAAAGAAAGGCTCACCTAACTGTTTTTGAACTCTTCACAATATATTTTCTCAAAATGGTTGAAATAATTCTATCTTGCACTTTGGCGACAAGCCACTGAACTGAAGATCTTGTGTCTAGCGCTGCAGAGTATAACCTTTCCTGCCTGCAGTTTTAAGATATGTTATGGCACACTCCTTGAGATTTAAACAAGAAACTTTCTGACGCTGATGTGTGTCAGTATACGAGGATACCTTTCTCGCTTAGACATTAACTCAACTTATTGAAAAATGAAATTACAGAGTTTGTATGCAGATGCAGATGCATATCTTACGGTTTCCTAGGTAGCTATGTTAGCCAGAAGAAAGCGGTTTCAGATGCGGTCAAAGAGCTATAGAGCCAAAAATGATACACCAAATCACAAATCCCTAGATGATAGGGAACAGTCATCTGAGGGTTGTCTTGCTATGCGGTTGCATGAACTAGGCTGCAAAGGTGCATACAACTGGGAACACTCAAGCCAGAGGCTGAGTAATTTTTTCAAAACAAATATTTTCATATTGAATGCTCTTGCCAACAAGAATGAATAGGAAGATATCATCTTATCATCTCTGATTCCTTAATAGTCTGATAAGTTAAGTACCCATGCAATTCGAGATTGGCAAGTAACAGAAATTTCAGGATAACATAGAAAAGCTAGTGCACAAACCTGAAAGAATCAGCAGCCTCGATGATGTCTCTCCTATGTATACATCATTTGGAAACATCTGAGGGAGGAAGTAAATTTCATTATTATTCACTAAAAGGAACAAGAAGCAACATAGAGATACAGTTATCTAGATTCATGCAAACCAAAAAACATGCCATCTAGGTTTGGAATATATATGTTCGGAGTTGGAGCCTAATAAAGTGTCCATCTCAAAATAGGATTAGGAAAAGAGTAGTTTTCCATTATCAAAATAGGAATAGGAAAGCTAAGTTGAGCTGTTTAGTTTTCAGAGATTTTCTAAACATTTCTTCTTTGTACAAACTAAGTGTGTTTAAGAAACTTTAGTACTAACCCTAAAGAGAAGATGGAAGTCCATTCAGAAGTGAAAGAGAAGTTGAGTGACTTATTGAAGGCCATCGAGGAGAGACTAAGTTCGTCGGAGATGAGACTCTACACTTCCTTGTGTAAAGGCTTCCACTTCTATAGATTCGGGTATGACAAATTCGTTAGGTATCTTCTACAGTTGATAGCGCAACACAAGACTCTTTACCAACGCTTCATGCGACTTGCCTACTGTGACAAAGGAAAACAAAAAGTTGGAGTTTGGAGAGACCCGACACGAACAAGACTATCTTGGTGGTGATCCAAAGATTGGTCCGCAAGAGCGAGGGTGGGATGAGACCAACGTGGAGAGAAAGAATAAGAAAAGAATCTTGTCTCCAAAGGTTTTGAACCTCCCTCTANGATATCATCTTATCATCTCTGATTCCTTAATAGTCTGATAAGTTAAGTACCCATGCAATTCGAGATTGGCAAGTAACAGAAATTTCAGGATAACATAGAAAAGCTAGTGCACAAACCTGAAAGAATCAGCAGCCTCGATGATGTCTCTCCTATGTATACATCATTTGGAAACATCTGAGGGAGGAAGTAAATTTCATTATTATTCACTAAAAGGAACAAGAAGCAACATAGAGATACAGTTATCTAGATTCATGCAAACCAAAAAACATGCCATCTAGGTTTGGAATATATATGTTCGGAGTTGGAGCCTAATAAAGTGTCCATCTCAAAATAGGATTAGGAAAAGAGTAGTTTTCCATTATCAAAATAGGAATAGGAAAGCTAAGTTGAGCTGTTTAGTTTTCAGAGATTTTCTAAACATTTCTTCTTTGTACAAACTAAGTGTGTTTAAGAAACTTTAGTACTAACCCTAAAGAGAAGATGGAAGTCCATTCAGAAGTGAAAGAGAAGTTGAGTGACTTATTGAAGGCCATCGAGGAGAGACTAAGTTCGTCGGAGATGAGACTCTACACTTCCTTGTGTAAAGGCTTCCACTTCTATAGATTCGGGTATGACAAATTCGTTAGGTATCTTCTACAGTTGATAGCGCAACACAAGACTCTTTACCAACGCTTCATGCGACTTGCCTACTGTGACAAAGGAAAACAAAAAGTTGGAGTTTGGAGAGACCCGACACGAACAAGACTATCTTGGTGGTGATCCAAAGATTGGTCCGCAAGAGCGAGGGTGGGATGAGACCAACTTGGAGAGAAAGAATAAGAAAAGAATCTTGTCTCCAAAGGTTTTGAACCTCCCTCTGAAGAAAAGGAAAAGGTCTAATCCTGAACGACGAGTGACACCTAACTATAGGCTTATCCCCGAGGAGCTACGGTCACCGGTCTCAGACCCGGTTCTGAACAATACCTGTGTTGTGAAGAGATATGATTTCGAGGGAGGTAAGGTACTAACCGGAGTCGAAGAAGAGATGATTAAATGCGAAGATCAGGNTCATGCAAACCAAAAAACATGCCATCTAGGTTTGGAATATATATGTTCGGAGTTGGAGCCTAATAAAGTGTCCATCTCAAAATAGGATTAGGAAAAGAGTAGTTTTCCATTATCAAAATAGGAATAGGAAAGCTAAGTTGAGCTGTTTAGTTTTCAGAGATTTTCTAAACATTTCTTCTTTGTACAAACTAAGTGTGTTTAAGAAACTTTAGTACTAACCCTAAAGAGAAGATGGAAGTCCATTCAGAAGTGAAAGAGAAGTTGAGTGACTTATTGAAGGCCATCGAGGAGAGACTAAGTTCGTCGGAGATGAGACTCTACACTTCCTTGTGTAAAGGCTTCCACTTCTATAGATTCGGGTATGACAAATTCGTTAGGTATCTTCTACAGTTGATAGCGCAACACAAGACTCTTTACCAACGCTTCATGCGACTTGCCTACTGTGACAAAGGAAAACAAAAAGTTGGAGTTTGGAGAGACCCGACACGAACAAGACTATCTTGGTGGTGATCCAAAGATTGGTCCGCAAGAGCGAGGGTGGGATGAGACCAACGTGGAGAGAAAGAATAAGAAAAGAATCTTGTCTCCAAAGGTTTTGAACCTCCCTCTGAAGAAAAGGAAAAGGTCTAATCCTGAACGACGAGTGACACCTAACTATAGGCTTATCCCCGAGGAGCTACGGTCACCGGTCTCAGACCCGGTTCTGAACAATACCTGTGTTGTGAAGAGATATGATTTCGAGGGAGGTAAGGTACTAACCGGAGTCGAAGAAGAGATGATTAAATGCGAAGATCAGGTGTACGAGGCGGATATGTTGATGAGTGCTTTGAGAAGTGCAGTGGACAGTGCGGAGAGAGTTATGAGGGGAGAGATGAGAGTGGAAGATCTTGGTGTGAAGTTTTACAGATGCCTTGAAGTGTTATATGATGGAGACATGTTTGAGATAGTGAGAGAAGATCACCAATGAGCTTTACCTGTGATCTTGATACGGTTGGAACAGAAACTGCGTGAGCTCACGGTTGCTCGAGAAAGCTGGAAACGTGGCTGGAAGAAAACTTTTAAAAGACTTTCTCCAACGCAAATAGATTCTGTTGCACAAAAATCTAGCTCAAGTGAAGGAAACAACAATCTGATTCAGAGTTCTTCAATGTAATTTTTAAATAGATTAATCTGGTTTTGGTTTTGGCTTTTTTTTTTGGTTTGGTTTTGGCTTGTGTTTAAGTGTGGAGTTTGTGCTAAACTTGGTGACAAAAACGACTATGTAGATTTCAGAATGCAATTTTCAGATTTGTTATCAATTCTCTAGACCAAAAACAATTGAATAATCTATTTATGGATAGAGCTGGAGCAATCTATACCTGTTCACGAGAAGCTCTTTTTCACTGATCATATACTCATCTTCATGTTCTGTTCCTTTATCAAGTGAATCAGCAACCTATGGCAGATTCGTTAAGGGGGAGTCAGGATCCACAAACAGGCATATACATAGAAAGAGGAGTATAAGAGTCAATTACATCATCAAGAGTATAAGAGTCAATTACATTATCCTAATATAGGGAGAGTACAACTCATATAAGCTTTTAAAAAGGTACAATGAAGATCTCAACCTTGTTAAGGGAAGTTTATGAAGAAGGGGAGTTAAATATGGATGGTCGTTGCTAATTTATCTCTTAGCTTCTGCAGTCTCTGTCCCTTATCAGAAAGGTTCTGGGCGTTACATTCTCGTTGGAGTCCTCCTGTTGCAGGTCAGACAAAATCAGAGAAACCACAAAACCAACATGAAAACACTTAAAAAAAGGAAATAGCTTTAGCAGATTTTATTTACCGAGGAGTGGAATATTGCAACAGGACGTTCTTCTCTGTGGGCGCGTCCAGCATACAATAGTGCATTCAGAAACAGTTTACCAAGGACAAAGAAATGTGTATACCAATTTAAATGTGAAGTGTTTTCTACTGAATCATACGAAAATTTCATCTGCGTAAGTTGTAACTTGAGAACAAACAAAGGACAATTATCACAAATCACAGTGTCTTTTCTAATCGTTTCTAATCACAGTACTAATTTTATGCATAAGAGTCAATTACATCATCCTAATTTCTATAAATCATAAAAAACCTAATTTCTATAGCCTCAAAGGCTCAAATAAACAAGAATTCGTAGCAAGTTAATGATATTCGTACCATGAGAAACGCCGATTTGCTGAAGAAAACTCTTCGACTTGCTCAATCAGAGTCACCCATTTGCTGAACCAGAGTCCCCAATTGTCACCCGCGCCGGTGAGATGATGACCACGGCGGATCGAGAGAGACAACTTTCGCGGACATTTTTTTTTCCTTCTGATACAATATTTTCACCAATCAGACACATATTGGATTTTTAATTTTATTTTTGGACTATTTAACTTTGGATCCACCACTTGGACCCTCCATTGGACTTGGAGGTACCAATTAGTTAAACCCTTCGTAATTTCACAACTAAAACTTAACAAAATTACCAGAAATTTTTTTTTTTTTTTTTT